>NW_027249683.1:0-97135 GCF_030848795.1 Temnothorax nylanderi | reverse complement strand
TTTCCATCCCCGCGTCAGCGACGTTTTCCGGCTCCTCCTTCTTCACCGCGATCGAGTTGTCGACGATCTTTTGCAGCGGTCCGATGAGGGGCTTAAAGTGCGTGTCCAACTCAATGTCCTTCTCGATCTTACCGGTCTTCAAAGCGCGAAGTTTCTTGCGAATCGAATCACTCGTTTTCGCAATCTCTTTCACGATCTTCTCGCGTTCGCAAATATTCTAGCTCCCGTTGATCGCGGCCATCGCGGGGAAAACAAAGCAGAGTGTCGATGTCTCTATAACGCTAACGTTTCACCTCCGACGAGGTATCGGCAACGACTGACGCTTTTGCGGTATCGCGAACACATTAAATCCTTTTCTGTATCGGCCGTTCGAAAGCGCGCTGTCCTTGTCTATCACTATGAATCCGTACTTTTGTTGCCAACAATCGTGGCACAACGAGCAAAATTCGTCGTACGGCATGTCGGTATTTACGTGATCGTTGTACACGTGTTTCAAATTGGTACCATCCTGTTTGAACAGGATCAGCAGGTTCGCGTTGTCGCGTATCAGATGTTTAGGTATTTTCGCGTACGTCTGACAGAGATAGAAGGAGTCAACGCTCGAGTGCCTGCCCATTGAGAAATACTCTCTCACCGCGTCTTGCTTATCGCACACCACGTCATCGAAGACGAAGATCGAGTTTGGACGCGCGTCGCTCGGTGGAATGACGTCACTGTTATTGGAGAACGTAAAGTAGCCGATTTCGTCGATCGATGTCAACAAATTCTCCAAATATCGATATTTCGGCTGTTGCAACGATTTCGAGTATACGTACATGTTTTCGAAACGTACGCCGTGCGGACTTTCCAACATGCTTATCAAAACGTTGGTTTTACCGCAATTCGAGGGGCCGCAAATGATCGCGCGTATAGTAGTCGGTAACATCGTACCGTGCTTGCGTTTCTCCGCGTTGCCCCCCATCGACCGTAATCTGTCGTCGCAATTGGTCACGCGAATCGCCAACGGTTGTCGCACGAATCTCATTTTTTCCACACTGCCGACTCTCTGGCTAACTCGAACGCCTATTTATAGGCGAGCGGAACCGCTAATCGCTCAGTAGTAAAGATGTTCGTCCTACTGTCGAGACCTTCCGATATTCGCGGCTTGAGCGCCGAACAGCTGCAATTTGTGCCGAAAGCCGTTCTGTTGCAAACGTGCGGTGATCACGTCCACTGCGTGTGGGACAAGCTTCCGGAACATATAAAAGCGGATTTAGAGGTTCAGACCTATCGTCGCTGTTACGAATATTACAATCAACCGTGGCAGCAAACGCACATCGACGGTCCCGCGCCAATGATAAAGGATTGCGGCGAATGTCAACGAAAAAAATTGGTAGATGCCTGTTAAATCGCGCGATAAACGCACTTCCGATCGAATTGCATATTCCCGGCTATCAATTTTGTGGCCCGGGCACTCATTTAGAAGAACGATTGGCGAGAGGCGATCAAGGTATTAATCCATTAGACGCGGCGTGTCGCGAGCACGACATAGCTTATTCGCGTAGCAACGATCTCGCCGAGAGACACGTGGCGGACGAGATACTCGCTGCGGAAGCGCGAAAACGCATTACCGCGAAAGATTCGACTCTCGGAGAGAGAGCTGCCGCTACAGCCGTCTGGGTGGCCATGAAGGCTAAGACAAAGCTCGGGATGGGCTTGAAAACAAAGAAGACGAAGAAGAAGAAAAGAGTATCAAACAGGCGAATACTTCCGACGGCGAAACGAGGTGGCGTATTGCCGATTCTACCGTTGTTGGGAGTTCTCGGCTCGTTGGTCGGCGGAGCGGCGGGAGTCGTAAAGGCCGTGAACGATAACAAAGCCGCGCAGCGTCAGCTGGAAGAATTGAAACGTCACAATCGCGCCATGAAAGGTCATAGACTTTATCTCGCTCCGTACAAACGCGGGCAAGGAGTGGCATCGAAGAAAAAAAAAGTCGCGGAAATACTAAAAATTCCCAAGGGCGTAACAACCAACGTACAACTACAAAAACTGGCAAAACGTATGCGCATTCCATATTTTAGAGGTATTTTCATGCGTACTGCCTTACCAACAGAGGGAGTGCGTCGAAACGAGAGTGGTATCGTGAATTTGGATAACGCCGAGGGACCGGGTACTCACTGGGTGGCGTACGCGAAGAGGGGAGATCGAGCCATATATTTCGACAGTTTTGGCAATCTTCGACCGCCGAGGGAATTGGTGCTGTATCTAAAGAACAACGTGACGAAGATAGAGTACAATCACATGCCTTTTCAACGATACGATCAGAGCAATTGCGGACAACTGTGTCTACGCTTTCTACAGACGGTTGACGATCAATTTAAAGACGACCGTCGCGCTGTTTGAACTCAGTATTCATTCAAACATGTCGCTGACATTCACGCTCACCGGCAAGAGTAGCGTCCTCGCGGTAAGCTACTTTCCCGCCGTGGACTTGAGCGATGGTGATTACGAACTCGGCCTGACAAATTTTGAAACCTATTACACGATACCGAACGTGAATTCTTCGAACAATAAATTCTACTTTGACGACAAGGAAATTACCATTCCCGAAGGATCGTACGAATTGCGTGATATAAACACGTATCTAAGACGCGTCATTTTACGGGATCAATCCAATAATGTCGCGAGAAAGAAACACGTCGGCGAAAATAAAGACTATCCGTTGATTATTCGTGCCAACAACAATACGATGAAGAGCGAGATCAAGTGCGCTTTCAGAGTAAACTTTAACAAACCGAACAACATTGGATCGCTGCTGGGATTTTCAACGAATTGCGTGCTGGAGCCGCGACAATGGTACGAATCGGACGTACCGATAAATATCATTAGCGTAAACATCATTCGCGTAGAGTGTAACGTGACCGCGGGCGCGTACAGCAACGACAAGTACGTGCACACGATACACGAGTTTTCACCGAGCGTGCCACCAGGATATAAGATATCGGAAACGCCGACACAGATCATTTACCTGCCAATCACCGTACGGAGCATTACGGACCTAACGATTCGCGTTGTGGATCAGGACGATCGATTGATTGATTTTCGAGGAGAAGAGATCACCGTCAGATTGCACGTACGACTGCGACAGCGATAACGCGCGCGAGTGTACGGACGACATATGAGATGCTCGTCAGATGCTCGAACGACTCGGAGCACGCGAGAAATAAGAATATCTTTACGGCAGCGGTCGACGATATCACCCGATCAACATTCGGTGGAGCTAAAAAAGAGACGAGAAAGAAGCTCACCGCATCGAACGTTGAATTTCTACGATCTTTGGGATTCGCGGTGCGAAATATCTGAGGAAGCATAGCCGATATCCTTAACATTGGAGGTGAACCGATCTTTGACGACAGTGTCGTCAAGATTGAAACACACACGTACACTCCGTACGCCAATACGACGTTTGGACACAGCGACGAGATAAGAATACCCATACAACAACAAGATTTATACACGTTGCCGTGCGAAAGCTTTCTCTACGTCGAAGGAAGATTGGTGGTAAAGAAAAGGAATAACGAGTCTGTGACAACGCTTGTAACTAATTGCGTGGCGTTCATGTTCGATGAAATTCGATACGAGCTCAACGGCGTGGAGATAGATCGCAGCAGAAACGCTGGAATAACCAGTACTCTCAAGAACTATGTATCGATAACGTACGACAAGGCGGAGATGTTGCGGAATGCTGGATGGGACATTTCATCTACCCGCTCGGAAGGATATTTCAATTTTTGCGTTCCGCTCTACACATTGTTAGGCTTTTGCGAGGATTACAAACGCGTGATTGTTAACGCTCGTCACGAATTAATTTTGATACGAGCGCGTAACGACAACAATTGCATTATAGGAAATCCGGCGACTGAGCCGGAAATCGAATTGTTCAAAGTACAATGGCGAATGCCTCACGTTACGTTAAACGAGGTCAATAAACTGTCCATGTTACGGGCCTTGGGAAGCGGACGATATCTTAGTGTCAGTTTTCGTTCGTGGTATCTGTACGAGTACCCCCTGCTGCAGAGCATGACCAAGCATTCGTGGGCCGTCAAGACTGCGACTCAGTTAGAGAAACCGCGATACGTTATCTTTGCGCTGCAGACCGGTCGCAAAAATATCATGGCTCAAAATATTGGCTATTTCAATCACTGTAACTTGACCAATATCAAGCTTTATCTAAACTCTGAATCTTATCCATACGACGACTTAAATCTAGATTTTGAAAAAAATCGATACGCCCTTCTTTATGATATGTATGCGCGTTTTCGTAAAGCTTATTACGGATACGATCGCTACGATACGTTTCTCAATTTGAGTACATTCCTGACGCTTGGACCTTTCGTCATCATCGATTGCTCCCGACAAAACGAGTCCGTCAAGAGCGCCACCGTGGATGTGCGAATAGAATTTGACTGTAAAGAGAACGTGCCTGCAAATACTACCGCCTATTGTCTCATCTTGCATGACCGCGTAATCGAATACTGTCCGTTGTCAAACGTAGTGCGCAAACTTACGTAAATTGTAATGTCGGTAAAAATTTCGATATAAGAGAGACAGATGTATCGCGATGTGATACAGTACGGATCGTTCCTTCGTTGCATCATGATCGCGCCAACGTTCGTCGATCTGCAAGGATTCATCGTCGGGATGAAATTTGTCGTAAAGGAGGTAGCGGTGCTGAGAAACGGGGCTGTTCTGGCGCATCACATCTTTACATGCCCCATGCCGTGGAGTCTCCTTACAAAATTCGACAAGTCATGTGCTTCCTGGTTGATTCGCAATCACCATGGATTACGATGGGAAGACGGAAACGTGCCGTACAGCATGGTGAAACGTTTAATTACATCGGCCGTGCTCGGTGAGCACGAGGACGACGACGACGACGACGAGATGCCGACTCTCGTGTACGTCAAGGGATGCCAGAAACGAGAATGGCTGGTGGATCTGCTTGAGAATAAAGCGAGAAAAAATTTAACCATCGAGACTTTGGCTGCGGATTACGAAGATATCGAATCTTTAAATAATCTAGATGTTACCAATACTGTGCGATGTGGAAAACATGTTAAGAATTGCGCATTGCAAAATGTATTAAAAATATTTAACTGGTGGTCGCGACGCCAGAGAAAGATGTAATTTTTTTAAATAAAAAAATATAAATTTTACAATGTTTAATTTCCTTTTCCCTTTCCCATTAGTCGATAGTGTAAAAAATTAAAGAATAAGTAGGTATACGTGACGAATTCTAACTCGAGAGCTTCGACGGGGAGTATCAGGTTTGGACGAACATGTCTGAACATGTTTCACGGTTGATGTTATGCGGAGAGGGGTATACGTCTTAACCCTTAAATGCCACCCGGGGTCCAGCGGACCCCAGACCCTTTAGAATGATATATTTTCAAATGTTCCCGCCAAATATGGAGCTCATATTTATTTATTTATCATTTTTTATTTTTTTTTGATTTTGGAGCCAACATTTTAACTGTTGGCGATCTTAATTTTTTATACTATGTTGAAATTAAAATTTTAACAATATAAGCATTTTATTCTCTTTTCTAAGCCTTGAACAACATTGAAAATAATTTTCATAACTAAATATCAAAAAATCAATAAGTAAGGAAACATTTTTCATGCTGGGGTCTTTTAGACCCCATGTGTCATTTACGAGATTCTTGAGAGGTGTGGCATTTAAGGGTTAATACAGAAAAAATCCTACCTTAGTCCCCTCTCCTAAATTTCAGAGCTCTGATTGCGCGTTACAGAAACATTAATTTCCCCCTCCTTCATCATAGTTTTGGAAGTTGCCGCGTATACTCGATTAATTTTATACGATTAGTCTCGTATCGGCTGCTTGTGTGAACGGTCCGCTTCTCATAACCGAGAGAAAGAATGTATTCCGTTAAAGAAAGCAACGGCGGCAGTAGACGTATGAATTATTACGTACCGATTCCTGATGTTGAAACTCCAACGTGTGAAAACAAGTAAGTTTTGTTTAATTTATAGAGCTATATATTTTTATATCTTTTTGCAAATTGTATTATTTTGAAAGTAATCTCATTATTTTTTTCTACAGCATCTCGTTGGAGCGTCGCGCGGTTCGTATATTAGGCAGACGATACGCATTGACATCAACGGCTTATAAATATTTGGATATTGGAATCAGCGTGGGACCTGTGTCCTCTGTAGAACTACTTCTCGATGATAACCGAGGAAATCAGATGGTGTTGGCTCATACGACGTGGACAGCGCTAATTGAAAGACGTGCGGATATCGAACGACTCCTGCAGTCAACCGCACCTTCATCAATGTTGATTCGAGATCTGCGTATAGAACTCGTAAAAATACGCGATGCGAATGTTGTAAAACTTACGTTGCATAATAATTCCATGTATATGAAATCATCGACCGTATTCTTCTTGTTCGAACTAGAACATTGCGTCGAGAATGTGTATTTTCAACTATGCCAAACGGTTCATGGCGTAAGTGAAAAATTTAAACAATTTGTAATCATTTTACGAAGAAATTGTATAACCGATAAATGTGATGCAGCAAGAATCTTGCGCGACGTTTTTGATAAAAATTCGATTATTGATTGCGAATTATTAGCTTATGCTTTAGACAATATGTATACGATGTGACACATGAGAAATAAATTAACGTTTATATGATAAAAAGTGTATTATCTTTCAATTCTCCCAATTATTTATTATAAAGAAAAGAAACGTGAACGAGGAGACGCGAGAGAGAACGCGAACGAAGAGATGCGAACGAGAGAGAACGCGAGCGAAGGGACGCGAGCGACAGAGAACGCGCCTATGTATTCTTGCCCGCCATTGTAGTGCGAGACATATTTCATCTTTATTTCTTTTCGTCGTAAGGGGCTGTCCGATTTTAAACTGTTACCATATTGTTTTCTCTGGTGACATTTTACCCCCGCTTCGTTTTGCAACCTTCGTTAAATTCAGTCTCGTCGAGTCCCCGAACAGTTCGGACGTGTTTCAAGAAAATTTCGCCGTTTTCGCAAACCGTTTTCGCAGTTAGTGATTTTTTTAAACAAGTTTTTTTGTGACGTCTCCACGAAAGCCTTCCCTCCACCATGAATTACATTGAAGTGATGTTTCCAAGGGACACCATGGTATGTATGGAAGTGTGACAAGGTATCGTGACATATAATATAGAGTTTTTTTTAATATGTTTTTTTGTTTAGTGGATGCGGCCGCGATGGGTGCGGCTAAATATAGAGGTGCACATGGATGAGTCGTGGGTACGGATCCGCATCCCCCGAGATTACGTAAGTATTATTTTTTTCCTTTGTGCGTGCGTGTGCGTGTTTAAAAAATAATATTTTTTATGTTGATTTTACAGTCGCGTATGAAATACATCATACCAGGGTTTATAAATATCGAACATATGCAGTGGTTGCAGTCGGAAAGGCAGGCTGAAAGAGAACTACGGGACGCATTATGGCAAACTTCCGGCAACGAAGACATCTACGGGTTTCGTAGATTGTACAATATAGAAAATGAGTTTGACATAGAAGAAGAAGAAGAAGAATGGTAAGATAATCGCTTTTTTAATAAAAAAATATTGAATCTTTATATTAATCATTATTGCATTTGTATGTTTCAGGTGAAGATCCTCCACTTGCTCAATATATTGCACTTATAAATTTTTTTAATTTTATGATATACATTTTCTTAAAATAAAAAGAAAAAAATATTAAATAATTATAATATCTATTCCTTTTCTTTCTCCCCTTCCTTAGATAGTTTAATTATATATAATAAAATATATTTACATTATTTATAAATCATCAAAATATTTGCGATACATAATTATGTAGATTAAAGAATATTTTCAGATACTTAAATATAAGCTGCATTATTAGTCTTCTTTATTTTAAAAAAATATTTTGATTTTTGAAGTATTAAAATTCTTATGGCATGGTTCAATACATATTTAATATATTTAAAAATTAGTTTTTAGAGAAGGGCATGTAGTCCAATTAATAAATAAGAAAGAGAGACAATGCGCGCGAGAGAGAACGCGAACGAGAAGACGGTCCTTTTCGAGAGGAAGAAAGAAGAAAAGAAGGAAAGAAGGAAATAACGCGCGACGTCATAACCGATCGGTGCTGCAAAAAAAAACATGACCCAGTGAACCTGTGACCCACATGTTCGCCAAAAAACCTATAAATTGTCCTAAACAACATGCGTAAAGAGGACATCGCGACGGTTAACCCTAGACATGCACAGCGGGGGTCTCCGAGAGACTCCCAGGCCAACTTTCTTTTTCGGCATTTTATGTTCATTCTTTTACTTACCTTCTCCTTAATTTCAGATATTAAAATAATTTATTAAAATTATTAAAATTATTAAAATATAAAAAATTATGTATTGCTATAAAGTATTATACATTTAATTATAACTTCATGAGAAAAAGATGAGAGCGAGAGAGAATACGTGGATAAAAGAAAGAGAAGGCGAACGTAAGAACGCAGGTGATAGAGAGCATCCGCGAGGAAGGGATAACGCGAACGAGAAGACGCGCGCGAAGGAGAGATAAAGCGAACGGGTGATGGGAGCGAGAGAGAGAGACTGCGAGCGAGAGAGAGAACGCGAACGAGAAGACGGGCTTGATTTTATTACTTTCAACCCTTTTCGAGAGAAAAGGACCGCGGCGTCACGCTAGTCGCAGGTCATAAATTATAGCCGCCTGCCATAGGCGCTCGCTCGCATCTGAGGTGTGAAATGACATCTGTTTATAAATACTATCGGCCGAACATCGACGCGAGGCGGCATTTGTTTATTGAACATGTCCCGACGCGCTCGCCTGATCCCCCCCCCCCCTTCACTAGGCCTCCTCGATCACGAAACCCTCCCCCCCGCGAACCTTATGCTGGGAACGCAGACCACCCCCCCCCGCAGACCCCTCGGCCGGACCGCGGCGCTAGAGTTTCCCCCCGCCCCGCTCCCCTCTCGAGCACCACGGCCTAGAAATCTTACTATCTTCCTACTAACATTCTGGATTAATTTATGAATTGGCAACTTCAAATTTTCCTGGATGCTACTGAGTTTCGAGCAAGCGAGTGAAGAATGGCTAAAGTGTCCAACAATTTTTCGACATTTTTCCAAAATTTCACCGAAATTTCGATTTTTTAAAATGCAATCGTGGATCACGAGTTGTAAAGTGTGAATAAAACATTCTACATTCTCTCCTAACATACCTGTAAGATTTATGATATAATTAATGTAATAAAGTAATATATAAGGAACCTCGAAATTAAAATAGGAGAAGTCAGGGCTATCCAGGTCAAACGCAGATCATCGTGCGTAACATCAGTAAACTGATTTATTCATCCTCTTATACAATCCGTACGTTTCGACTCAGTTTTGAGCCATCTTCAGCCGTTACAAAAATAAGTTAAAACGTTCTCAATTCCATATGGCGAGTTTCCTGATTCAATAATCAGAAACGTAGACCAAATGATCCATATCTGTAAATATGTTAAATTAAAGTAAAGATCTTGAAAAGACACCTTAGGAAACTCACCAATTGGTTCGAGAGCCGTGGAATACAGAGCCGTGTACAAAACGAATAATAAGCGACGAGACTAAACGATCTCATCGACACGTCGCACAACAATGATGTGAGGATATTACAAGGAGCGGCATGTCGTAAGTCAAAACACCGGCGCGGAATAGTGAGTCAAGCCAGTAACGTAAAATAATAAATATTGGAAGCACCAATAGCAAAGCAGGACTTGAACTACGTCGCAATATTTAATGTACCAATAGTGAGCATACAATTTTCCAACAACAAGTGTTCATAAGCATGGATTACAATTTACTCAAAACCGTGACATATGCATGATGCAAAAAATCTGTGTCATTTTGCGAATTAATACCATTCTTTTGCAGCTTGATATGGGTCATCTCAGAAACTAATCTCCTAGAAAGATATCTTTCGTTATCTAAGATTTCGACATTCTCCCAAACAAAATCGTGATCAAAATTCAATCTATGTTCAGTGATAACCGATTGAGTCGTTGTATTTCTATTAATGTGACTACGATGTTCTGAGATTCTCGTTTTAAGCTGTCTCATCGTCTGACCCGCGTATGAAGCGTCGCAGTGTTTGCAAGAAATTTTATATACGACATTTTTATTAGATTAAATAGGGAATAGGTTAAAGACCAAATTTGGTCTTTAACAACCCTTTTAAATTCCTCTCTTTACTATACATATCCCCCTAGTTATTTTTATCCTTATTCAACCAACATCTCTTTAACCATTTATCTTCCTTTTCTGCCCTTGTTTTCTCTTCGAACTTCATTGCTCTTAGCCCCCATCCTACCCTCAACTTTTTTAGTCCCAGTTCCTTTGACATCAAATATCTAGGCGTGCAGAAGTCCAATCTGAAAACCCACTTTACGTAATCTAGCATAATCTTCTCTAACTCTTTCTTTTCCGCCCAGCTCCAAATCTCCACCCCATACGACAACACATTTTGTACTAAGTATTTAAATAACATCCATCTCCTACAGAAGTCGTTTTTACAGATCCTTTCCCCCAATCCCCAGACTCTATTGGCAGCCATCCTTCCTTTACAACTCAGCTCTTTTATATGATCCTTATAATTTCCTTTATTATTAAATACAAAGCCCAGGTATTTGAATGTCTGGACCTCTTCTAATTCCTTATTCTCCCATTTCCACCTCTCCTTTTTCTCTTTGTTTCCTCTATTAAAAACCATAACTCTAGTCTTATCCGCACATAATAACAATTTCTTTTTCTTTAACAATCTTCTTAACGTGCCTATCATGTCCATTAACGAAACCCTATTTTTCGCCAAAAACACCATGTCGTCGGCATATTCCAGCAACCATATCCTGTCATTAAGTAACGGCACCCCCCCCCCCCCAATGTTCCTATCCTTTAACGCTTTTCCTATATCTGCGATATACAGATCAAACAGAAGTGGACTTAGCACCGAGACTCCTAGAGATATCATTGCCACCTTTGACTAGAGAGGATACGGCCTTAGAGGCGTTCAGGCATAATCCCACGGATGGTAGCTTCGCACCACCGGCCGCTCGACCGAGTGCGTGAACCAAATGTCCGAACCTGCGGGTCCTCTCGTACTGAGCAGGATTACTATCGCAATGACTGGTCATCAGTAGGGTAAAACTAACCTGTCTCACGACGGTCTAAGCACACAGCCTTGGCGAACTCCTTTGTGCGTCCTGAACTCATCTGTCAGCCCTTCCTTTGTTCTTACGGTAACCACCGTATCTTCATAGACTTTCTCCAATTTCCTTATAATATCCAAATTTACTCCCTTATCCTTTAGGGTTGACCACAGTTATTCTCTATCCACATTGTCAAACGCCGCCTTCAAATCCACGAAAAGTGCATAGATCTTACTCTCCTTCCCTCTTTTCATCTTCTCCCTTTGCACCAAATGGTTCAGAATGAAGACATTGTCCATCTTCCCCTTCTAAAACCTGCCTGGCTCTCGGGTAGTAATCCCAGTCTCTCAACCTCCTGCTCTAATCTATTTCTAAGAATCTCCGCGTAGATCTTGTATGCCGAGCAAAGAAGAGGTATTCCCCTGTAGTTTCCAACGACCTCCTGGTCTCCTTTCTTATGTAAGGGCACGATTATGGATGTCTTCCAATCCTTCGGGAGGACTCCCTCCGTCCATATCTGTCTCAACAGCTCTACTAGACCATCTCTGACAGCCCTGCCACCGTATTTCCATGCTTCCATGGGAATACCATCCACTCCTGTTGCCTTCTTTGTCTTTAGCTTTTTCACAGCCTCATGTATCTCCTCTTCACACGGCATCTCCTCCTCTTGATATTCCTGTGCCCCCGAGGGTTCCCTAGGATTGTTACTATATCCATCGTCCACCTGTACAACCGTGCCCTCCAGTAACTCCATAAAGTGTTTCTGCCACACCTCCTTCCTCCACGCTCCCTTCCATACTTTCTTCCTCCTTTTTCTATTGATAAACTTCCACACTTCTGCCACGTTCCTCAGATTCTTTAGCTCAATCTCTTCTTCCTCCCTCTTCTCCCTTTGTTTCTGCTCCGCCAGCTCCTTCAGCTTCCTCTTTTCCTCCAGAAACTTGTCTTTCCTTTCCTTACCCATTCTCCATTTCTTGTAAAGTCTATGCATCTGCCTCTTCTTTCTTGTACACTGCCTGTTCCACCAATCTTTGTGCCCTAGTTCCCTCTTAACAGTTTTCAGCTTTCTCTTTACCAGGGCCTCTTGCACTATATCTTTCAGCTTCTGCCACTTATCTTCCACCGACCCCTGCAGGTCGTGTTCCCATATTATACTATCCGTGCTTTCCCTATATTTCTGTATTGCTTCTTTGTCCCAACAGATCTTCCATATCTCCTCTTCTCTTCTTTCTTCCTCTCCTTCTTCTCCCTCTTCCTCTCCGCCTCCCTCCAACGTCACCGTCATCGGCATGTGATCCGAGTCCACTCTGTCCCCTATACTGAATTCTCGCAAAAAATCCCGCACTTTTTCATTACAAAAGACGTAGTCTATTACGGAACTACCCCTTGCTCCTACGAACGTATATTCTCCGTCCCAATCGCCTACCATTGTACCGTTCAGAACGTATCAGCCTTTATCCTGTATTAAATCTATTAGCCCCTTTCCACCATTACTTACCAACTTATCTTTTCTTTTTCTCTCCACCCCCCGTCTTCTTCTTCTTCACCCCCCAGTTCGCCGATCCTAATGTTAAAGTCTCCCCCTATTAACATAAACCCCCCATCCATTCCCTCTGTCACATTATCCAATATTACTTTTAAATCATTCCAGCACTCCTTATTATATACCGAGATAATGTATTAATTTCCTCACCCTCCACGATTTCCGAGATTAACACCCCCTTCTCTTGTTTACATATAATTTTCGTGTTCTGATCTCCCCAATTTTTCTTTTTACCTATAATAAAGCCCCCTTTTGCTCTACCCTTCTTCTTATCTTTATTTGCAAAACTACATTCCCAATCGTGCGTTTTTGGGAGTTTTTCTTTCAACTTTCCCCACCCTTTTTTATCCACCCATGTTTCACACAGACTAATGAAATCGTACTTACATATAAAACCAGAAATCTTTCTCTTTATTCCCTACCCCCGCCGCGTTCCAAAACATTATCTTCCTACCTAATTTATCATTTTCCCCTCTGCTTCTCTTTTCCCTTTTCTTCTTATCCTTCTCTACCGTCCGTTTCTTCATCGTCTTCTCTTCTTGGCTTCTTTGTCGCTCCAAATCTTCTACTCTTTTTTCCATTTTATCCAGCCTACTTTCTAGCCTTTTCTCCCTCACCCTGCTGAAAATGACCGATTGAATCCGATTGGTTCCGCATTAAATTTGGTGAAATTGAATCGGAATGAATGCGTTTTCAATCCGGTTAATCGGATGCCCGATTGGAAGTGAATCGGTTTTAATAACAAATCAATCGGAATCGTTTTTAATTTAGCATTTCCGGATTGATCTGAATCCGCCGTTATCGGTTTCAATCGTATTAATGCCAATTTATTTTAATCGGGTGAATAAAGTGACCACACGAATCGTATTGAATCAGCATCAGTCGTAAAATTTTAATACAACACCGGAATCGAATTTAATGCGATATTTCCGGATTCATCTGAATCCGACTGAATCGGTTTCAATCGTATTAATGCCAATCCATTTTAAGCGGATAAATAAAATGACCACATGAATCCTATTGAATCCGCATCAATCGTGAAATTTTAATACAACACCGGAATCGGATTTAATGCGATATTTCCGGATTCATCTGAATCCGACTCAATCGGTTTCAATCGTATCTGCGCTTAATCTATTTAAATCGGGTAATTATAATAAAGTAATAAATAATCCTGTTTATATATCCGGAATTCACGGATTCTATTAGTTTGAATCGGTCAGTCAATCCGTATAAATCATTATAATTTCGTGATTTCGGGGTTCATGAAATCATAACGATTTAAACGATTGACTAAGACCGATTCAAACTGATAGAAAACGAGTGAAATTACATCCTTGAGTACGAATCCGTTTCAATCGTTTCCAATCGGTATAATTGTTATGAAATCATGACGATTCAAACCGATAGGAACCGATTGAAATTACATCGTTAATTGATTACGAATCCGTTTCAATCGGTTTCGATCGGTGTAATCGTTACGAAATCATAACGATTCAAACCGATAGGAACCGATTGAAATTACATCGTTGAATACCAATCCGTTTCAATCGTTTTCAATCAGTGTAATCGTTTATAAAATCATAACGATTCAAATCGATAGAATCCGATTGAAATTACATCCTTGAATACCAATCCGTTTCAATCGTTTTCAGTCGGTGTAATCGTTATAAATCCGTGATTTCCGAATCAAGAATCCAGATTCATGCGGATTCAAAATTTTTAATCGGATTCAATCGGTCATTTTTAGCAGGGCATCTTCCACTTTTCTTCCAGCCTATACATTTTAGCTTTGACTTCACTCATTTCCTTTCTCATATCTCCCATTTCATCCTTTATTTCTCTCAAAATTGCCATTATTGGACCTTCCTCTTCTCTCTTGTTCCCCTCAGCCTCCAACCTCTTCACTTCTGCTGGAGTTCTAATTGTTCTGTTGCCCCTTTTGAAGATATCCTCCGCCTCTTTCTCGCATCTCTTTCTTTTCGCAATTTTCATTTCATCTTCCTTATCAGACCATTGTAAACAATCCACAATGCTCGTTGAATTTGATCTCTCTCTCCTCGCCTCTTCCATGACTCTTTTTTCCTCTACCTTCTTCCCCTCCCGCAGCTTTGAGTGTGCTTTCCCGCACGCCACCCTCTCCTCGGCACCGTCACTATATTCCGCCATCTTCCTCTTTCCTTCCGGCGATTGTACCTTCGCCGATCGCCTTGCGCCACCTGCCTTTTTCCTAGGAATACCTTCGGGCGGTGTTACACGATGCTAAGGAAAAGAGAAGCAGATTCCCTATATTATCGCTAGCCTATCCTTTCTCCTCTCTGGCCTAACCTCAAACTTCGACGTATTTTTGTCACGTTAATTAGACCTCTCTTTCGATAATTCCTTATTCCCCTCCAATCTTACCGCTTCCTCCGCAATTTATCTCTCCTCTCGCCTTATGCCTATCGCCAAAACAAACCTTGTACGCAGCTAATCGCAATACGCTATACCGCAATCGCCTACCGCATCCACTCACACACGCATCCGTTAACCAAGTCAATATTAATTGAATCGAGTCCATTATATTATTTTATGATAGACGTTGATTTTATATCTTAGTGTTTGGAAATATTAATTATTCACGAAAGCAATAACAACAAAATAAATTTTGGTAAATTTTATATTTGTGTTTAGCAATCTCTAACATTTAAAAAAATAATTAAATTAAATATGTTCTTCTCACACACAAAAAAGATTAGACTCTAAAAGGATTAATTAATATTTAATCTAAATATATCTATCATAATAAAAATTATAATAGCAAAGTTTTTGGAAGTGGTGGACAAACCAGTTTATATTTTTAATGCAAACTTTACTTTGAATTTTTATATTCGTTGTCAGAGGATTTTTTCTGCAGTTATCAGAGGATTTTTTCTGCAGATATTTGAAGACTGGTGGATAATGGATTTTCTCGTGATTGAGCGCATACACGATTCTCTCTATTTAGATACTAACTTTTTGAATTCTGTTACACTAAGAGTTTACTTTGGAGTATGGCAAACTCTTTGGTAATAAAGTTTTTAACAAGGTTAGATTTAAGATTATGCAATATAATTATAATTAAATTACCGTTTGGGAATATTACAATATATATAACATTAACATAATTATTTTTTAAGGTAATTATGAAAGAGAGGGGCTTTCTTACCGATTTGGCTGAAACTTCACAATTTTGTATATTTTGGTGCGTAAAACATAAATCTATAAGTTAAAACTGTCGCTCTCAATTTTAGGAACAACGTTATTAAGTACTAAAATTAACTGTTGCGTGGTTAGAATGTCTGTTACACCAACATGATGTAGACGCACATGATCATGCGTAGTGACATAAAAGTACATGAAATTACAGCACTAATGCAGTATAACAGCAACCTCTCATAATAGTCTGGCGCCTTTAATTGTGTGCTATTATTCGACTTTGTATTTATATAGACTTTTCAATATACCAATTATTTTCTGCTTTAAAAAAAGCATAAACTCTATTTCTATTATCTTTCTTAACCATATACAATAGTTAAAAACCCTCTTAGGAAGAGTCCAATGGGATCCTCCAATGGCCTAATCGCCCTCTCCCTCCCCCCACCCTCGCGCTGACCCTCTCCCACTGGATCGACACTCCGAGAGAGTATAAAACGCAAGCGCCAAGATGTTCAGTGTTCTTTTCTCGCGCATAATCACGTGGGTAGGGTGATAGCGTCCTAGAGCGCTCTCTGCTTCTGCCGAGGACTTTTGTCTTTTTAATTCGCAAATTAATAAATTAAAAATTAAACGTTTGATTAAAAATGGCTAAAGAATTATCGGAGCGTGAAAGAATCACTATCCTAATGATGCGCGGATGGGGTGATAATGAACGATCGTTCACTGATGTTCGATTATTTAATAACACGTATCCGAATCGTCAAATTAGTAAATCCACTGTTTTGAAAACTGTACGACGTTTTCAAGAAACTGGTAGTGTAAGAAGTCGCTTTAGGTCTGGCAGGTCATCGTCTGCAACTAATAACGACAAACAACTTGATGTTCTGCAGACTTTTATTAAAAATCCCCATACGTCTGTTAATAGAGCAGCTCAAGCTCACGACATTGCTCCCATGTCCGTACACAGAATTTTAAGAAAAAATAAATTACATACAAACTGCAATACGTTGAAGAATTGTGCAAGAATGATGGACCTAATAGATGGCTCGCCCAACTTTCCTTATCAAATTTTTTTCACAGACGAGGCAACCTTTACATTGACGGGAGAGGTTAATAACCAAAATTGTTGTCTCTGGTCAGATGAAAATCCGAATTGGGTGCAGGAAAGTCATACACAATACCCACAAAAAATAAATGTATGGTGCTACATGATAGATGCTTATGTGATAGGGCCATTTTTTTTTTTAGGAAACCTCAATGCTCATAGGTACGAGAGATTACTTGTAGATGAAATAAGTCCAGCCATACAAAATATTTTTCCAAATAACTTTGAGCAAATATGGTTTCAGCATAATGGAGCTCTGCCTCATTTTGGTGCAGGGCCACGTCGAATTTTAAATAAAGTTTTCCCGCAAAGGTGGATAGGAAGAAGGAACCAAAATGAGGGTGGGGAAAGTTGGCCACCTAGGTCACCAGATCTAACTCCTTTTGATTATTACTTTTGGGGCTATCTGAAGAGTAAGGTTTACGAAACAAAACCTCAAAATATCCAAGAATTGAGGCAGCGAATAAAGGATGAAACAGCCTTGATACCTGCTGAATCAAATCGTAGAGCTATTTTTGCGTTCTATCAAAGATTGGCATACTGTCAAGAAGTCAACGGAAACCACTTTCAGAATTTACTCTAAAACACTCAAACACACAAAAAAATGTAAATCAAGGTTGTAAAATTTATAATTTAGGAAAATGTAAATAATAATTACTTTTTTTACTTTTTTAATTGTAATATAATTCAAATCTAATTACAATTTGAAAATGTATTTGTAATTGAACGACTTTAATTACAATTCCGAAAAACATTTGTACTTAACCCTTAAATGCCACCCGGGGTCCAGCAAACCCCAGACCCTTTAGAATGATATATTTTCAAATGTTCCCGCCAAAAATGGAGCTTATATTTATTTATTTATTATTTTTTATTTTTTTGATTTTGGAGCCAATATTTTAACTGTTGGCGATCTTAATTTTTTATACTATGTTGAAATTGAAATTTTAACAATATAAGCATTTTATTCTTTTTTCTAAGCCTTGAACAACATTGAAAATAATTTTCATAATTAAATATCAAAAAATCAATAAGTAAGGAGACATTTTTCATGCTGGGGTCTTTTAGACCCCATGTGTCATTTACGAGATTCTTGAGAGGTGTGGCATTTAAGGGTTAAACTCAATTTAAATTAAAATTATGTAAAATAATTAGTAATTAAGAACTTCAATCACAAAAGTATTGTTATTTACAACTCTGCTAGTGTAAATCCGACCGTGCTACCTCCACGCGGTACATCTTGTGTAACGCTGATGCCGGCGGTATCGTAGCTTTCAAGCTCCATAACTTGAAAAGTATTTAATAAAAAAAAACTTGATTATAGTGTTTTGAAAAGCTCTCGAGGTAAGCGATAAGAATATGCAATCAAAAATAGAGGTTTCCATTTAAAAATTTTAAAGTTATTTTTACCTGGCATCAACAAAGTTATTTGTAGTCAAATTAATATTACTATTTAATGCGTTACTTGAAACCCTACAACTTTTGTCTGAAACATTTTTTTCTAAAATGCGTAGTTTTTGAAATATTTAGGGGTTGCCATATACTTTTGGTGAACCCTGTATATGTATATGTAAAAAATGAAAGATTGTATATATATATATACATATATATAACATTAACATAATTTTTTTTAAATCGTTTAACTGCAATAATTAAATTATTTATATTAAACCAATTAATAATTTTTAAAATAAGTAATTTACCTGACACTAATTATTCCTTATTCAAAAAATTAGTAATTATTTTCTACTAATTATTAATTTTCAAATAAGTAAAAATTTATTTTTTACAAACTATTAGTTATTTTAATAATAAAAAATTTATTTTTACTACAAAAAGAATTGATTCATTTTCGCCTAAATACTAATTTTTACGTAACTAGAAATTTTTCTCTGACAAATTACCTTTTTTTTAAGTATTAATTAGAAACAAACGGAACATGAGTAATTTTCCTTCTCAGAATCTTTTTTACTACACAAAATATATTACTAAAAAATAATCAACATACTTCGGAGAAATCTTTATTACGCGATAGTGCCTGTTACACGTGCATATAAATACGATAGATTTTTCAGAAAAATAGTGCCTGTCACACGTGCATATAGATACAGATCACTTTCTCGTTCTCTTTAACTTTTACATCTTTTACAAGACAGCATATACGTACGTGTGTAATTTTGGATACACCTTCCTTCTTAAAGATCTCCTCGGCATCAGCTCCCTGCCGTCAATATATATTTCACTATCACTATCTGTCACGCGGCGATGGTCACGACTGTCACTATTTCTAGGTTATAACTGACTTACGTTTACGCGAGCGTTTCTTCTATAGTAACTTACAGTAATTCACTCGTTTACACGGAATGAATTATCGTAAGTTATACCACAAAACCCCGTTTACGCGGAGGAATTATCGTAAGTTACTACAGAAGTAATGCTCGCATAAACATAGTATGACAGCGCGCTGAACCAGCTGAACGCACTATCTGCACTGAGCGCAGAACGCACACGTACATACATATGCTGTCACGCACTGCGACAGTGCACTGCAGTGCACGGTCTGTACGAGCATCACTGCCCTCTCGTGTCAAATATGGGAAAGTGACACACAAGCCGCCATTTTTGTCTGACGACGACGACGTGAACGTTTCTTAAATAAAAATTTTCACATTTGGACTTTGCATCGCAATATCTCCGCACGTAGGGCACATAAATAAAACGGAAAAATAAAGACACTTTTATGGTATAAATTTGGTCCAAGCTATCCATTAAGCCTAGTCCCAGAACTTGATCCGTTCACTGGTTATCGAGATCTCAAAATCTCGGTTACTCGCAACTCGTCGCGTTGCGTAAATGATCCACGGTTCGGTCTCGCTTCACGTATACTTGGCGCGAGACACTACCGTGTCTCTTGATATATTTTAGGTAGTTTTTTTCAGGATGTGGAGATTACTTAACACCATAACTTTTTCTTACATAAATCGATTCTTCTAATCACTTTATATATAGAAAGATTAAAATAATGTTAAGATAAGAAACTTAATATTAAATTACTTAATTATTATATAATACCTGAATGTATTAGCTGATGAAATTGGACATTGCGTCAAGTATGGTACGCCATCATAATATTGATATCCATTTTGAAAAATGCCATGCCAATGTATACTCGCTTCAAGACCTTCGGCTTCATTTTTTAAGTCAATGATAAGGTAATCGTTTTTGCAAACCTGAAAAATTATTGATAATGTTAATTGAATCATTAATATATGATAATAGCAATTATGATCACAGTTTTAATAGTACAATTACGTTATTTAATTATGATTCTGAGAAAAGACTATAGTATTTAATACACACAGTAGATTGAGAGGGTACAGGATAGGTATATTAGGTGGGTACTAGAGCTGGTCTGCGTTCAGAAACTTCATTCAGGTGCACCCGCCGAGGCTCACGCTGTTCGGAAATGTTCGGATTGTACCAGTATGACAGAGATGAAGTCGTTCGGAAACTTCATCCGAGTGCACCTCGGGAGGAAAATTTTCCCCCCTGAAATTTCAGGGTAAATCTGGGTAACTTATTGCATTTGGCGGAATTTTTTAAACTGTAGTAATGGAGTTTCTTCTTCTATGGAATTGTTCGGAATGCATTCCGATTGAAATTATTCCGTTTTCCCTAAAAAAATTTATAATGACTCTGATTAGGATTTAAGTAAGGTTAATTATATTCTATTGCTTATCGCTAATTTATTATCAGATTTTATTTATGTTTAATAATATCTTGACACTAATTACGATTATGTTTTTCTATTATTTATGTTAATTAATAATTCATCTTATGTAGGTATATCTTAACAGTTGCTTAAGCGATTGATATATTTTACACTCCTTTTGTAAAGTAATAACCGATGATTTTAAATTAAAAAATATATTATTTCATCGCTATTTGGTGATTGCACCACTAATTTTACTAAAAGGAAGTAGAAGCTGTAGAAGCACTCAGCGGCTCATCATTATTATCTGGATATAAACTATCTAAAGCTATCTTGATTATTTCTTGTCCAGCAGTCATGGCGCAAGATATAATAATATTCTCTCGAGATTGCCTTTCGTCCGCCATGTCTTATTACTTATTTACCGTTTGCAAACTATTTACACCCGGGGTGTACCCTGCCTCTACCACTACTCACCCGGGTCTACCATCAGGGTAACGTTTCCGAACGCAGCCCTGGAAGAATACGGGATATATGATGAGGGAGAAAGGAAAAAGGGAAAAAGTTATGACAAGAATGGGAAGGAGAGCAATGAGGTATGAGGAAAGTCTTGAGAAAGGGAAAGGGAGTTTATATAGGCGAGATGCTGGGAAGAAATCAAGAAAAGAAGGAAGGAAGAGGCTCAAAGTTCAGAGGAAGTTCAGAAAAAAGGTTTTTATGACGAAAGAAGAGTATCTGAAGTGGGTAAAGAGGAAAAGTTTCCTTTAGAAGAGGGACAGGAGATAGGGGGAGAGGTGGAACAGAGGGTTATAGAGGGGCAACAAGAAAGACATGGAAGAATAGAGAACTCAAAATAAAATAGATGGTACAAGGAAGTAAGGACGATAGGCTTATCAAGATATTTAAAGAAAAAAGAAAAAGGAGGGGAGATTGATTAGAATAGCAAGATTTAAGCTGGGAAATGAGATGAGACGAGGGAGATATTGGGAAAAGGAAAAGAGAAGAAAATGCAGATTATGAGAAGGGGAGGAAGAAATATGGGAACACGTAGTAGAGACATGTATGGGGGAAGGGATGGGAGTGGGACAGAGAAAATACTAAGGATCTTGAAAAACAACGGGAGTGGAGACGAATGGATGAAGAAAGAAGGAGATAGAGAATTCGAACTGTAGGACTGAGTAGGGAGAGGTTGATAGAAAGAGTAACAGAGGGGAAGACAAGAGGACGCGGGACAGACGCGCGACGTCTCGGGGTGCACACGCTGTACGTGCACACTCGAACATCCGGGAGGCCACATAGAGCTCCGGAAGAGTGATCGCTTGCTTTCTCTGCCTGCCTTGCTTGCTGTCTTGCCTTGCTTGCCTTACTGCCTTGCTTGCTGCTCTGCCTTGCCTTGCTTGCCTAGCTGCCTGCCTTGCCTGCGCTTGCTGCACGTGCTGCCCACGAGCTTGCTAGAGAGACGGATCCTCCAGGAGACGACGGCCTCCCGAACGGTGAGTCGCATTTTGATTTACGTTAATTCGCTTTGGGGAGACGATACACACCTCCCCTGGTCCTTCGAGTCACGTATTTCGCATTTTTCGCAAATCCGGGAACGGCCCTCCCCCCGAGCAAATATTTTTAAAAACGTTCTTTTTTATCACCCAGATAAAATTTTCTTAAATATTTGAAATGTATTTTTAAAATATTAATTCGAATCTACATATTTATTGTATCATAATCTTGTTTCAAAATATTTAAAAAATATTTTTATTTTTTATTGGTTTTATAATTTGTTTCAAATATTTTCAAAAATATTTTTGAAATATTATGAAATATTCTTAATTAAAGATGTATGTCGCTTATGTCAAAATAAAGGGATAAAGCTGAAATTTACAGAGATTGTGCACTCATATATCCCAAAAACCTGTGTTAAATTTGCGATCGATTGTCCGGCCCGTTTCTGAGATATTTACTTTAAAAGTTACAGAAATTGTATATATATATATATATATATACTTCCCATGTAAATATCCCAGGTAGCACACATGGTCTTATTGACGTCAATTTAAGGTCATATTTCGTCCACAACGTCATATGTCCTTTATATGACGTGTATTTGGCGTCCTATTGTGGATATGAAAGTATGACATCATGAAAAGGACATGAATTAGACGTCATTTTAAGACCAAATTTGGTACACGACAATTTTATTTTCATTTTTTGAGTTTTTCTTAATTAAAACAGACCCATACAGCATAGAAGCTTGCAAGACATTGCAGGAACGTTACAAGTTGCAATGTAATGTTGTAAAGACAATTGCAACATTTCGTTGAAATATAATATTAGAACAACATTGCAGAAATATTATAAGAATAATTGAAAATATAGTACTATAACTTACTCCGTGAACATATATGCACACACATACATAAAGAATATATTTTTTTTAGATTTATGTTTCTTTAAATTTAATTCTTAATTATTTTTTAACTTGGATTCAATTCATTAAATAAATTCTTTATTTTGTCAGGTAGCGTCTTTAGCCGTTATCATGCATGTTGTTAACGTTATTATATTAATATTATACAGGGTGTATCAGAATGTTTGGTACTTTTTTCATATTTAGATAGAGCGAGCCAAACTGAGTCGAAAAGTCATGTACCATTTTGCAATTTTCGCAATAGTTGATGAGTTATTAATGATTAAAAATCGCCGTATTGGCCCGGCCCACCGCCAAATCCAAGCGCGCGGCGAGATGCGGCCGCTTCGCGGTCGGCGCGCGGGCAGTTGTTTACTTCAAGCGGCACGAGCGGCGCGTAACGCCGGGCCCCCGTCCTGAGCGACGATAGTTTCTCGCCTTTTTTAAATAGAAATAAAATTTTCTAACAACATAGAAAAATTTTTTGTGCGTACTTATGTACATACGTGTGTACATGCATACACAGTAAAATATCAATTGTACTGCTTAAAAAAGCGATTACTCAATTTACTTTTTTTTCTGTTAGTAAGTAACGGTTGTCTTTAAAAAAGAATATTTTCTTGATAATAGTCTTAAAATGTACAAATTTTAGAAAGAGTCTTTATCATGTACTCGAAAGAAGAATTTATACTCCTTCAAAGAACATAATAAAATTTTATTAAAGAAAAGTCAAAATAATAAATAAAGTAATATGAGGACCCTCGAGATTAAAATAGGAGAAGTCAAGGCTATGAGGGTCAGACGCAGATCACAGTGCGTAATATCAGAAATAACTGATTTATTCGTCGTTTTGATACATTACATCGATCTGTACGTTTCGGCTCAGTTTTGAGCCATCTTCAGCGGCAGTTACAGAAATTAAGTTACACGTTCTCCGTACCGTATGGTGAGTTTACTGATTCAAAGTATCAGAAACATAGATCAATTGATCCATATCTGTAAATTTGTTCAATTAATGTTGAGATATTAAAAAGATTCCTTAGGAAACTCACCATTCGGTCTGAATAACGTGGAATACAGAGCCATGTACATAATGAATACTCTCTGGGAGAAGACTTGACGATCTTGTCGACACGACACACAATGATATGAAAGGTCTTGCAAGAAGAGGCATCTAATTGTTTAATTCTTCAATTAAGAATATAAAATTAAAACAAAAATTCGATTTACTTATTATTTTTACTTTTCTTTGATAATATTTTATAATGTTCTTTGAAGGAGTATAAATTCTTTTTTCATACAAAGTACATGACAAAGTACATGACAAAGACTTTCTAAAATTTGTGATAAGTACATTTTAAGATTATTATCAAGAAAATATTCTTTGTTAAAGATAACAGTTACTTACTAAAAGAAAAAGAGTAATTCGAGAATTACAATTATGTACGTAATAAAAATTTAAGAATTAAAATTGTGTACATAAGTAAAATTCGTGAATTACAATTATGTACATAATTTTAATTCCCGAAAAATTTTTATGTCATAACATAAAATAAATTCAGAATTAATATTTTGTCTAGACATAATTTTAATTCTGCATTTTCAATTATAGCTTAATAATAATTCGATGAATTATAAGTATCTAGACATAATAATAATTTCTTTTCTTTGAGTATCAATTTAATTTAGTAGAATTTTTATGATGATATTAAATAGCAAAACGGCGTGCCGTATACGCACACGCAAAAAATATCATTCTAGTGCTAAAAAAACCAATTACTCAATTTTCTCTTCCTTTAAGTAACGATGATCTTTACAAAAAATGTTTTCTTGATAATATTACTTAAAATAAATAATATTCTAAATTCTAATTATTCAGTTCTTCAGTTAAGAATATAAAATTAAAACAAAAATTCGATTTGCTAATTATTTTGATAGGAGAAGTCAAGGCTATGAGGGTCAGACGCAGATCACAGTGCGTCCCTTATGAAAAAAAACTATTGAAAAACTATTGAGAGCGAATTAACTATTGGATAACTATTAGATTTGAATAGTACGTACTATTCAAATTTAAAAGTTAACTATTGAAAGTCCAATAGTTAATTCGCTGTCAATAGTTTTTTTTCATAAGGGGTAATATCAGAAATAACTGATTTATTCGTCGTTTTGATACATTACATCGATCCGTACGTTTCGGCTCAGCTTTGAGCCATCTTCAGCGGTAGTTACACAAGTTAAGTTACACGTTCTCCGTACCGTATGGTGAGTTTACTGATTCAAAGTATCAGAAACATAGATCAATTGATCCATATCTGTAAATTTGTTCAAATAATGTTGAGATATTAAAAAGATCCCTTAGGAAACTCACCATTCGGTCTGAAAAACGTGGAATACAGAGCCATGTACATAATGAATACTCTCTGCGAGAAGACTTGACGATCTTGTCGACACGACACACAATGATATGAAAGGTCTTGCAAGAAGAGGCATGTCGTAGGTCAACACATCGGCGAGGATTATAACAAAGCACGATTTGACACCGTCACAATATTGCATGTACCAATAGTAAAACCCCGATTTGCCAACGACCAAGTTCATGAGCATGGATTACAATTTGCTCAAAACCGTGACATATGCATGATGCAAAAAATCCGTGTCATTTTGAGACGGTGTCAAATCGTGCTATGTTATAATCCTCGCCGGTGTGTTGACCTACGACATGCCTCTTCTTGCAAGACCTTTCATATCATTGTGTGTCGTGTCGACAAGATCGTCAAGTCTTCTCGCAGAGAGTATTCATTATGTACATGGCTCTGTATTCCACGTTTTTCAGACCGAATGGTGAGTTTCCTAAGAGATCTTTTTAATATCTTAACATTAATTGAACAAATTTACAGATATGGATCAATTGGTCTATGTTTCTGATACTTTGAATCAGTAAACTCACCATACGGTACGGAGAACGTGTAACTTAACTTCTGTAACTACCGCTGAAGATGGCTCAAAGCTGAGCCGAAACGTACGGATCGATGTAATGTATTAAAACGACGAATAAATCAGTTATTTCTGATATTACGCACTGTGATCTGCGTCTGACCCTCATAGCCTTGACTTCTCCTATTTTAATCTCGAGGGTCCTCATATTACTTTATTTATTATTTTGACTTTTCTTTAATAAAATTTTATTATGTTCTTTGAAGGAGTATAAATTCTTCTTTCGAGTACATGATAAAGACTCTTTCTAAAATTTGTACATTTTAAGACTATTATCAAGAAAATATTCTTTCTTAAAGACAACCGTTACTTACTAACAGAAAAAAAGTAAATTGAGTAATCGCTTTTTTAAGCAGTACAATTGATATTTTACTGTGTATGCATGTACACACGTATGTACATAAGTACGTACAAAAAATTTTTCTATGTTGTTAGAAAATTTTATTTCTATTTAAAAAAGGCGAGAAACTATCATCGCTCAGGACGGGGGCCCGGCGTTACGCGCCGCTCGTGCCGCTTGAAGTAAACAACTGCCCGCGCGCCGACCGCGGGGCGGCCGCATCTCGCCGGCGGTGGGCTGGGCCAATACGGCGATTTTTAATCATTAATAACTCATCAACTATTGTGAAAATTGCAAAATGGTACATGACTTTTCGACTCAGTTTGGCTCGCTCTATCTAAATATGAAAAAAGTACCAAACATTCTGATACACCCTGTATTACGTTAAATATACGAATTTCATATTAATAATTATTGTACATTAATTGTAATTGCGTTATTATTTTTAATATTTACCGGTTATTATCATTACACGATTTTTGAACACTATAAAGATATGTTATATAGGAGTATAAGCAACAAGGAAGCGTCAGAATCAAAGGATCGCCACTAGTCCGTTCGATTATCGATGTCAAGCGACGTTAGGTGCGGTACTGACTCGGATGGGTGACCGCGCGGCTGTATGCACACACGACATATACATAATAAATGTATTTTCTTATTTTTTTTGTTTTTCTAAAATTCTTAATTCACAAAAGCATAACGGCATATACATACCTTTAAATGACTCATATTTATGTCATTTTTAAAGCATTTTTAAAATTATTATGAACATATTTTATTTTTTAAAACAATATTTCTAAAAGATTTTACAAATATTATTGAATATATTTATTTGCAATTTTTTAAAAATATTTTTGAAAATATTTTTCTGACATGATCTGACGGACATAGAAACATTCTAAAAATATTTTTGTAAATTATTTTAAATTATTTTAATCTTCCTAAAAAATATTTTAAAAATATTTAAAAAACATTTTGTGCTGTATGGGGTTACAGTAAGCCCAAAATAATCATCTCCGACCGCGGTAGTGCTTTTACATCGCGAGACTTTAAAGATTTCCTGAAGGAACAAGACATCCAACATGTTAAAATAGCTGCAGGATCACCACAAGCTAACGGTCAAGCCGAACGCGTCAATAGAGTTATAACTCCCTGCATATCTAAGTTGTCAGATAATGAAGAAGGCCGGCAATGGTATAAGATGTTACCCGAAATAGAGTACGCTATCAATAATACCATCAATCGATCTACCGGGAAAAGTCCCAGCCAATTAGTTTTTGGCATCGACCAGCGGGTTCGATACGCAGATCGGGTCAGGGATTTCTTAGAAGCAACCATAAGTTCCCCAAACAGAGATCTCGATACTTTACGTGATCAAGCAGCCCAGCACACGCAGATTTCCCAACAACGTCAAAAAGAAAATTATGACCGTCGTCACAAAGCACCGAAACGATACGTAGAAGGCGATCTAGTCATGATTCGTAACTTTGACAGTACGCCGGGCAGTAATAAGAAATTAATCCCGCAGTTCCGTGGTCCGTACCAAATTTCTAAGGTACTACGAAACAACAGATATGTCGTCTCTGATCCTCCGGTCAAAATACTCAACGACCTTATTTTGGTACATGGGATGTCAGTAACATACGTCCTTATAGCACTGTCAAAGATTCTTAAAAGATCCATTATCTTGTTGTGAAAGCGGCGAGGTGTTACATTATAAGAATTACACTATGGCGAAATCATTATATGAATAGATAAGATAATATATATGTATACGCGGGGTTTAGATTGAATATTTATAATCGTTTAAGTTTTATTTATATGTACTGGCGTTATTTTAGTTTCTCCCGCTGCCCAAAGGCATATATATGAATTTTTGTGTATCGCGAAGCCGTTGCGTTATATATTATTTTAATGGCCGGTTTTATTTGGTTATCAGATGGGAATTTGCGTTGTATGTTTGAGGGACCAAACACTAATCAGAATAGCCGAACTGTAGCACGCGTATAACACGCGGGGCCCTATTTGTTGCGCGCGTAGCCCAGCGTAGGCGGGTGTGGTAAGACGGCATGCGGGCCCGGCAGAGCGAGCGTTACAACGACACGCGACGGATCGCAAGCTCGGAAGCTCTCAATTGTAAAAGCGTACAAGTAATAAAGAATACGTTTTAAGTAAAGTCGGCGGCCTACATTATTTCATTATCTTCTAGAAATTTTTCCAACTGTTTTTTTTACAACTAACTCTAACACTTTTTCATATATTGGTAACATATTAATCGGTCTATACTCGCTCGCTTTTTTTGGTTTGTTTACCTTTGATATCGGTATTATCATAAATGTTTTCTATCCTTCTGGAAATTTACCTGTCCTAAGCGAATCATTTATCACCCCTACAAACTCATCTTTTATCACATGTAGCACCATTTTCAGTATATTACTATTTATCCCTTCCTCTGTTCCGTTCTTTTGTGGTAGTTCCTTAACAATTTGTTCCAGATCTCTTACACTAATTGGTTCAAAATTTTCCATAATTCCTTTATTCTCAATTACATAAATAAATCTCCTACCTGTGCCTTTTATCCCCTTGTTACCAATAGATTTCACAATGTTACTAATACTTTTTACATAATATATATTAAATTTATCAGCTATATTACATTCTTCTATGTCTTCTAATATTTCAAAGTCTACATTATCAATGTTCTCTGAACCCCTTTGCTCACCCTTAATTATATCTTTCAAAGTTTTCCACATCTTTGTAGGATTACTCCTATTTTATTATCTATCATATTCTGATAATATTCCTTCTTTTTTTTCTCTGATAAGTTTTACTACTGCATTCCTTTTATTCTTAAAATATTCCCAGTCCTGTTCCTTACCTGTGCTTATTGCTCTACTGTGAGCCTCATCCCTTCTAACTGCTGCCATTCTTATTACATCTGAAAACCATTTTTTCTCTTCCTATACTTTCGGAATTTTAAACTTTTTCTTAGGTGCTACAGTATCCAATACACTTACTATACTGTTAACAAATCTCTCACCCCTTATACTTATACTTGACCTTGCTCAGTTTTAACGATGCGCCCCGTAAACCGCATCGTTCCGGCCGAACAACAACCCGAGACCGCCCGGCCGACCAGCCGCCGGGCGAGGAACGGACACGGTGTGCCCACTTTATTTTTTAACACTTATCATGATAGGAAGTCCGCGAACGGACTTACCGCGGCAACCGTCTCGAAGCGCCGAGCGGTGCCGAAAACAACCAAAGACCGCCGAACGCAATCGCGGCGTCGGGACGCCGTAATCACTGACCGCTCCGCCGCTCTATTCCGGCGCTCGCGATTGCCGTCGCTACCCCCGCCACTCCGAAACACCGCCGCGGCGTATATATAAACGAGCGTTTGTTAACGCAAATGCGATTCCGCGACCGACCTGTTTACCGACCGCACCGATCCTGAGCTCCTGCATCCGCTTATCCGAAGCTAGCCAACCGAGGGTAGAGAGCTATCGCATACTCTGTCTTCGCGGAGTGAGTCTCGGCAAACGACCAGCTTTCTCATCCACAGGGCTATCCGACCGGGGGTAGAGCGCTTCTCTGCCTCCACCGAGTGTGTCTCGACGGATACCTCCTCGTCTCCCGACGCTTGCAGCCTTCCATCGGGGGTAGAGCCTCCGCACTCTGCCTCCACCGAGCGCTTCTCGGTGATCGGACTCGCGCCATTTCCTCGATCTAGCCGGTCGCAGCCTTCCATCGGGGATAGAGCCTTCGTACTCTGCCTCCACCGAGCGCTTCTCGGTGGTCGGACTCGCGCTAGATCGATCCTTCCGCCATCCGAGCGGAATCCCCGTGATCTCATCGCCGCGTCCGCGCTTCGCGCCATTTCCACGCGCCCCGCTCCGCGACGCCGGGAAAACCGACTCCGCCCGTACCGATAAGCTTTGTAACGCGATTCGGCACACAAACTTCCGAAAACACCGGCTCCGCCCCGTACGTACCGCGCTAACAAGCCAGGCGGAATATTTACCTCGCGCCGCCCGCGACAAACCGACCATCAGTCACGATCGCACAACACGTGTACCCGGCCGCTAGTGCTATCCTGCGAGAATCATACTCACGCGCGCCTTTCATTGTACCGCGCCGGTTCGCCTCGCGCACATACGCGTGCATCACGACACTGTACTCTGCGCATATTAAATTCCTTGCTTGTAAATACGCGTGCATCGCGACTCTGTACATCGCGAGCATTTGTTACTTTAGAATAAACTTTCTGTTATCGAAAACAATACGCTTCATTTTGCCAGCCCACACCTCGCTTCTGTTCCTCCGCGCCTCCTTCGAACCCAGCCACGCCGCGAGCTAGATCCGCGTATCGAAGTCAGGTTGTTTTACAGTTCTTTCTTCCATTATTCTAAGAAAGTCATCTACATTAAATTTACTATAGTCCCTGCCTCTAAATTCTTTATTTTTATTTCTCTCTTTATTCATATTAAATTCTGCTTTTAGCCATACATGGTCCGTTATTTTAGGTTTCTCATTCACTTGTACCTTTACTTTTTTATTCGCAAAAATTAAATCTATACCTAATCGTTCGACTATCTTTTGTAACTCTCGTTGGACAATCAACATATTGCCTCATCCCTAGGTTTTGCATTACCGTTAATAATTTCTTTGTATAAAATAAATCTACCATTATATCTATATTAAAGTCCCTTCTTATCACTATACAGTCATACTTTATTATTAATTTTTCTACCGTATCTTTCAAAAATCTCACGAAATCGCCATTTGACGCACTCGGCGAATGATACACTACTGCTATCATACCTTTATACAAATTCTCTCTCATTTCCACCACCACGCACCAACAGTTTGACACTATCTTTTTCTTTTTAACTATCCCAAATTTAATATTATCCCTAACATATAACAGGACTCCTCCTGTATTTTTATTTTCAGCATCACATTTAACTATACTATACCCCGGTACATTGACCTCACTATCCTCAATTTCTACAGTCAATCTAGTCTCGGATAACGCTAGAATCGCAGGATTCACCCTCTTCGTAATTTGATGTTGAATTTCACCCTTATGTGCCAATAAGCTTTGTGCATTTGTATACCAGAGTAATTCCGCTTCTTCCTGTTGTTGCTATTTTGCACCTTCCCAGCCGGCTCTTTTTTTCTCCTCCTCCAATACTTTCTTAAATGTCGGACATTCCGAATCCAGCGCCTCGTGTTCAACATTTATCTTCAAGTTGTACGTCTGATTCTTATAGGTACAGTTTACACACCTCTTCTTTGCCGTCGTACATTCATTCGCCTTATGATTTCCTGCACATTTATAGCATGTTTCCTGTCTCATGCAATTCTTGGCAATATGATAACAGCCCCAGCATTTAAAACATCTTCTAACACTAATATAATTAAATATAGGACACTTTCGCCATCCTAAATTTATTTTTCCTCTATTTATTAGTGATTTATGAGTGCTTTCATCCACTTCAATTATTACGGATCCTTGCTCAATATCTTTATTTTTTCCTCTTAATATTTTCTTCACTAACAAGGGAACGGTTGGAAGTGTCCCTACCCGATTTGGATGCGCTTTGGATATGTTGTTGAGCATCAAAAAATATTAGACACGTATTTTTTTTAACGGCTTATCTCGACGTTTAGGGGTTGGAACAACCCCTCGAAAATAACGGATTTTATAGTTTTTAGCGAATATCTTCGAAAATATAAGGCGTAACGACAAAAAATTTATATGAAATGTTTATGGCTTTTTGTGCTCTTTACAATGGCGTAATCAGATTTTTCAAATTTGTCAAATTTTTTAATTTAACCCCACCCCCACCTATTGTACTTCGCGCCTCTTCCTCGTGATCAAGATGTAGTACCCCCTCCCAGTGACTAGATGTCCACCATTTTAAAGCTCAAACAAGCGGCGCACCCGTCGCCGCCACCGTCGCCACTCCCGCGTTCATTCTTTTTCTTGGTGCCAAGGTGTCCACACGCTCAGGATGCGGAATGAAAAGAAGAGGAACAAGAAATCAGGCAGATATGGGAAAAAAGGGAATCGGTGAAGGAAGCGAGTAAAGGAAGAACTCAGGAAAAAAGGACACAACGCGGAGGCATTCGGAATTGTCGTCAAAAGACGCAATAGCGTCGCGCAGTAAGCATTACACGCAGGTATTAAACCGTATTGTCGAGTGTCGGCACACAGGCTCTAACCTGCACGTGCGACACCAACATTCGACGCAGTGTAGGCCCTAACCTACACGCAAGCTCTAACCGGCATCGTCGAATGTCAGCACACGGATTCTAACCTGCACTGACGATACCAACAATCGACGCGGCGTAGGCCCTAACCTACAAACGCGCGCATTCTCGTTTGCCTCGTTAAGGTTGTCTCGACAGACTCTAATCTGTCGCAATAGAAACAGGATATATATAAATATTACACGATTATATGTGTTCGTACGGTCCTTGAGACGATAAGGATAAAAAGGAATTCGCGTCGGACGCGACAAGTTAGCGCTAAGTAAATCTAGGCGCGAACGCGCTGGTCAATCCATTCATTTGGTCGCACGATTCGACGTCGATCGTCCTCCGTCGTGTTGAGTTAATGTGCGGGATTCGTAACGCACGTGGTGTTATTTCCAGCGTGGTTATCATTCGCGGATGCGAGTGTATGTCGCCGGCGCATTGAGGAACGTCGAGGATGACTGCCTCATGCATACTACTGTTATAGGTAAGAGGGACGACAACCAAGCAGCAGCAGCAGCAGCAGCAGCAGCAGCAGCAGCAGCAGCAGCAGCAGCAGCAGCAGCAGCAGCAGCAGCGGCAGCGGCAGCGGCAGCAGCAGCTCGTCATCAGGGAAAAAAGCTTGGCATCGGAGACAAGTCTCCGAAGGGGACGCGAGAGTAAAGCGCCCACATAACGAGGACGATAAAACATATAAACAATAACCCACCGAGGCCCTAACCTAGGCGTAGGTTTAATAACCAGTAACGAGTGGTAGCACACAGGCTCTAACCTGCATGTGCGACCCAACAATCAACGCAGTGTAGGTTTTAACATACACGCAGGCTCTAACCTGCATCGTCGAGTGTCAGCACACAGGCCCTAACCTGCATGTGCGACACCAACAATCGACGCGACATAGATCCTAACCTACACCGCGCGCAACTTCGTTCACCTCGTTAAGATCGTTGCGACGGACTCTAATCTGTCACAATAGAATCAGATAAACGATCGAGTGGTAGCACGCAGGCTCTAACCTGCACGTGCGACCCAACAATCGACGCGGTATAGGTATAAGCCTTAACCTACACGCAGGATATAACCTGCATCGTCGAGTGTCAGCACACAGGCCCAACCTGCATGTGCGACACCAATAATCGACGCAGTATGGGTCCTAACCGACACGCAGGCCTAACCTGCATCGTCGAGTGTCTGCAGCACGCGAACAATCGACGCGATGTAGGCCTAACCTACACCGCGCGCATTCTCGGTTGCCTCGTTGAGACTATTCCAACAGACTCTAATCTGTTGCGCTGCGAATATCTCGCAACAAAACGAAGGAAACGGGTCGTCAAAGAACGGACCCTAGCCGAGACACTACATAGCGACGTTGTCGCCAGTCGCGCTACAACAGCCAGCGACGGGAAGCGGGCGTCGATATCCACGGCCCCACAGGACTTTAAAATCGGCTTCTCAGCGTCACAAGCCCCCACACAGGAGAGAGCACACGAGGAAACGCACATAACTCCAGTAGGTAAACCAGCCAGCAGGCTATGAAAGTTCTCAACGGTGGAAAGCGTTAACTACTGACAAATCTATTTTGTCATGGGTAGAAGGATATAAGATACCCTTCGTGCGCAAGCCTCTCCAAATAAAACCACCGAGGGAGGCCCAAGGATCACGAGAAGAGAACTCAAATCTCGTTGAAAACCGCGAAACTATTACAAAAAAGGGCCATAGAACCGTGCGAGCCAACCCGAAAGCAGTCTACTCCAGGCATTTTCTTACGAGAAAAAGTCCGACGGCTCGTATAGACTGATCTTTAATCTAAAAAAGTTAAACGAGTTCATAAAGTCTAAACACTTTAGATAAAAGACCACAAAACGGTGGTTAAGCTAATAAACAAGGATGTTTCATAGCCTCAATTAACTTAAGAGATGCGCTATCTCATACCGATCGCTAATTCAGATAAAAAATATCTAAGATTCAAAATTGAGAGAAAGTTCTTTCAGTTCTTGCCTACCATTCGGCCTTTCTAACTGCCCTTATGTTTTCACCAAAATTGTGAAGCTGATGACTTCCGACCTCAGACGGAAGGGGTTTCTCTCGGTGGTATATTTGGTTGATTTTCTGGTGTTTGGAAGGTCACATGATGAATGTACATCGAATATTTCACATACACGAACAGCTTTAGAGAGATTAGAATTCATAATTAACAAGAAGAAAAGCCAACTTTTCCCCGTTCAGAGATGCAAATACCTAAGATCTGTATTCGACTCTAATCGGATGACGATTAAACTTCCGAACGGAAAAAAATCGAAAGATTTAGAATTAGTATCAAAATTCATGGTAAATCGAAAATATAAAACTAGGGAGTTCGCTTAGATGGTAGGTTCAATCACCTCGTATTGCCCAGCAGTAAAATTCGGATATGCTTACATTAAGTCTCTGGAGAAAGAGAACAAATATTAGCGAGCGAGGAAAATAACGGCATTTATGACGCTTCCATGAACCTGAGCAATAACGTTAAAACAGGCTTGTTTTGATGGAAACTTAATATACAAAAGACATGCAACTCGATAGATACTTTAAACTTTCAGTTAGAAACTATTCGAAGACATCTCTAACGGGCGGGGAAGCAGCCCGAAGGAATGAAACAACACACGGTTCATGGGATGCGTCAGAGCGATCGAAACACATCAATTTTCTCGTATTAAAGGCGACGCCTTTCGCCTTAAAATGTTTTACGAAACACTTACACAGAGTACAGGCATCTTACTCCGAATAGACAATACCACTGCCACCTCTTACATCAATAGGATGAGCGGCGTCCAAATTGTCAGACTGAATCGGATAACCCGGGAAATCTGGAAATGGTGCGAAACTCGGAAGCTAGTAAAAAAAAAAAAAAAAAAATGGTATAACATTGAGGAAAACGCAGATTGACTTTGTCAGTCGAGTCAACACTAAGTGTGAAAAGTATTTTTCGTGATTCAAAGATCCCAACTCAATATCGGTAGATAATGAGTTCGCATTCACAAAATCGTGGAAAGACCTCTACTTGTATGCATTTTCGCCATTCGCGATTATCCTTAGGGCTCTCCGAAAAATCAGGGATGACAAGGCGATAGGCATTGTGATCGCTCCAGAATGGCCTGCACAACTCTGGTTCCCGCTTTTTCACTCGATACTAGTTTCGGAACCTGTCTATTTAGAGCCAAATATTAATCTATCAATTTTTTGCAACAGAGAACCTCACCCCGCTATGGCGGCATCTTACCCTGGTTGCCGGCAAATTATCAGAACAGGATTTGATCGGAGACAGACACCAGGTAACACAATAAAAATAGTGATGGTGCCGTTAAAGGAATCGTCTCTAAAACAATACGACTCCGCCTTAAAAAAGTGATGGAGTTGCAGCGCGAACTCCGTCGATCCATTCACCAGTTCGATTTGAGACATCCTTGCCGGCTTAACCGATACGTTCGAGAAGAGAGCCTCTTTTAGCACTTTGAATTGCCTACGCTCGGCAATCTCATTAATAGTCGGCCACGAAATCGGACAGAATCCGAATATTAGGAGATTTTTCAAAAGCGTCTAACAAGAGACCGCCCAGGCCTAGATATGATTGCACCTGGGATTCCAAGGCTATACTAGATTATCTGTCGTCTAAAACAAATAACAAAAACACCACGTTAAAAATCTTATATATGAAACTAATTTCTCTACTTGAATTAGTCACGAGACGTAGATTACAAACATTCGCTTTATTAGATATAAGAAACATTCGAGAAACCGCGGAATCCATCGAAATAAAAGTTCCCGATAAAATAAAAACGTCAAGCTCGAATAGGAAATAACCTTGTTTAATCCTGTCATTCTGTACAGAGGATAAGAAGAATTACGGGGTTTTTGACAAACAAAAAAAAACAAAAAAACAAAAAAAAAAGCTATCTAGAAAGGACCAAAGATATCCGCGGCTCTACGAATTCACTTTTTATCTCCTTTAGAAAGCCTTTTAAGGCAGTTACGCCCCAGACTTTGAGTCGTTGGACAAAGGAGATTCTGTAAAAAAGTGAGATTGACTACGCGGGAATATTCACGGCTTACAGTACTCGTCATGCTACGATATCAGCGGCAAGGAATTAATTTAGATATCATCCGGGGGACAACCGGATGGACGAGTAACCCGAAAGCATTCGCAAAGGTTTATAATCAAAATATCGCGAAAACACTCGATATATTTGCGAGAGCGATATTAGACTCATAAAAAGAATATCAGAGATTGAGTCAAGGAAGGCTGATGCCTCAAGAACCCGACGCCATATTTCATGGCTTGTAAAACCGTCGAGAGAAAAAGAATAAATAAATAAGTAAATTTTTCTTTTTCATCCTGCCAATCGGAGTGCCGTAACTAGACTTTAAACATCTACATCTTGATCACGAGGAAGAGGCGCGAAGTACAATTATAGATTAAACGAACTTACCTAAGTGAAGTTCGATCATAATTGTATGAGCGCCTCTTCCGAAGTGATCACTCCCGCCCTGGAGCCCAGATCTACATTATAATTAGATCTTCCCGAGAAGTTACGGCACAGCTTTAAAAAATGAACGCGGGAGTGGCGACGGTGGCGGCGACGGGTGCGCCGCTTGTTTGAGCTTTAAAATGGTGGACATCTAGTCACTGGGAGGGGGTACTACATCTTGATCACTTCGGAAGAGGCGCTCATACAATTATGATCGAACTTCACTTAGGTAAGTTCGTTTAATCTATAATTATTTTTGCCAAATATAACAATTTTTCCAACGCAAATTTAAGAGCGTCGAATTCCAAATACATCCATGTATATTTTTATTATGATACCATTATTCGATTTTTGGCAAGACGAGATGATATGTGGTATAGACGTCGCGCGCTGTAGGTAGGTGTTGCGTTATTTCTGTTCAGTTGCGCCGTACGCTTAAAAATTTCCATTTCAACTCCGGGATGACCGAAAGCGCTGATGCGAAGGCCAGCGCAAGGCGCTGACAGCGAGAGGTTAACGCTATTTTGAGAGTCCTGGACTAGCAACGGAATGTCGACTCCGACATTATAAATACCGCCGAATTGTAAGATCGGGTGGGCAGTCGCAAATCATAATCTGAACGAACACGTGCGTCACATTAACCGCTACAATAATATACTATCCCGGTTACGGTACAACAAAATCAATAACCAAATTCACGCATTTGAATATCATTTGCTCGTGTCATAATTCCGGAAAGCAAGCATTTCAGATCGTAAGTTTGAAGTGTAAAGAACTGTGTGTTGTACGCTGTCGTTTTGTGAACATGTAAGTGCATTTTTATTGTTAACTTTTATTGGTTTCTTACGCTTGTTACTTTTTCCTTTGATATTGAATATTTAATATAATTTTTTATTCAGCTCTTACTCAATTCTTTGCCAGTTTTGCCAGTGACTATATAATCTTCTGGGAGAGGTGCACTTGGACACGGTACATTTAGACACCGTGTATTTGGACACGATCATTCGGACACGATCAATTGGACACGGTTCGTTTGAACACCGTGTGTTTGGACACGGTTTATTTAGACACCGTGTATTTGGACACGGTTTATTTGGACACGAATCATCTGGACATCGTAATAAATACGGTCTGTGCAGTTGGACACCGTAAAAAATGCGGCCTGTGCAGTTGGACACCGAAATGCGCGGCCTGTGCAGTTGGACACCAAAATGCGCGACCTGTGCAGATGGACACGAAAATGCGCGGCCTGTGCAGTTGGACACCGAAATGCGCGTGCATAGGGGGGTGCAGGGGGGGCAAAGCCCGCCCCGCTCACGCTTAAAGCGAGGTACATTTCCTATCCGGGCACGCCGAAAGCGTGTCCTAGGGGGGTGCGGGGGGGCGAAGCCCCCCTGCCTACGCTTCAACGTCACCCACACCGCCACATGGATAGGGGGTGCGGGGGGAGGGCAAAGCCCCCCCGCCCACACACCTAGGTCCACTCATACCGACCACGGGGGGTGCAGGGGGAACGAGGCCCCCCCCCCGCCCACGCATGTACTTTGATATATTATATAGGATATATTGACGAGTAAGGATATTAACATAATTTATGCAACAATATTAACATAATTTATGATTAACATGTTTATTATTTTCGTGTCCATCTGCACAGATCGCGCATTTTGGTGTCCAACTGCACAGGCCGCATTTTTTACGGTGTCCAACTGCACAGGCCGTATTTATTACGATGTCCAGATGATTCGTGTCCAAATAAACCGTGTCCAAATACACGGTGTCTAAATAAACCGTGTCCAAACACACGGTTTGCGACTGCCCGCCCGATCTTACAATTCGGCGGTATTTATAATGTCGGAGTCGACATTCCGTTGCTAGTCCAGGACTCTCGAAATAGCGTTAACCTCTCGCTGTCAGCGCCTTGCGCTGGCCTTCGCATCAGCGCTTTCGGTCATCCCGGAGTTGAAATGGAAATTTTTAAGTGTACGGCGCAACTGAACAGAAATAACGCAACACCTACATACAGCGCGCGACGCCTATACCACATATCATCTCGTCTTGCCAAAAATCGAATAATGGTATCATAATAAAAATATACATGGATGTATTTGGAATTCGACGCTCTTAAATTTGCGTTGGAAAAATTGTTATATTTGGCAAAAATAATAGGTGGGGGTGGGGTTAAATTAAAAAATTTGACAAATTTAAAAAATCTGATTATGCCATTGTAAAGAGCACAAAAAGCCATAAACATTTCGTATAAATTTTTTGTCGTTACGCCTTATATTTCCGAAGATATTCGCTAAAAACTATAAAATCCGTTATTTTCGAGGGGTTGTTTCACCCCTAAACGTCGAGATAAGCCGCTAAAAAAAAATACGTGTCTAATATTTTTTGATGCTCAACAACATATCCAAAGCGCATCCAAATCGGGTAGGCACACTTCCAACCGTTCCCTTGTAAGTGCATACAGAATTCTTCGCCAATTCTATTCTGCTTCTTGATTGTATGTATCAATTCATCATCCTCCATTTTCATTTCTTCTCCACCAACATTAATTATTTTAATCTTATAGGTTTCCTCTTCTGTGGCTCAGAGACCTTGACCTCCTCACCCATTGCCGCTTGTACCGTCGCCTTTAGCTTTTCCTTCTCTTCTTCCGTCTCACATCCTAAGATCACTATCCCTTTACCTCCTTTTCTTAATTTAGTAATTCCTATTTCCATCTTGGTTATATCAATTTTTTCTTTAATTATTTTCTTCGTAATTTCACTCTCTTGTTGTACTTTTGGTTTTACAATCAAGATATTTTCCTCCTTCCTTTCTTTAATCACATCGCTATATTTTCTTGTCGCTCCACCTGATGGTCCATATGCCCTTTGCGTGAACATTTTTCTCAATTCTTCTATTTCCTGTTTAATGCCTCCCATCTCTTCACGGGCAATTTCCTTTATCATTGACTTGATCTACTTTTTACATGCTGTCTTATCTTTTAATTCTTTTACTGTTCTTACAAGCCAATCTATTTTTCTATCAATATCCACTGCTCCACTCGTGTCTGCTACTTTATTTCCGCTGCTTGTCGCCGAACTCATTTTTGCAGGTCCCGTTGTTCTTCCTGTCGATGTCGATGGTTTATTTATATCAGCTATTTTATCATCATCACTAATAATGAACTTCTCGAATGGACCAGGACACGACACCAATTTGCGATTTCTATCATAAATTTTGTGCTTAGATCCTGGATGGAAGAAAAGCTCAACACAGGACTTGCATGCCGTCACCTCAGTTTTTATAGACTTCTTACATGCCGAGCATCGATACTCGGCATATTCCTCGTTCATTCCGCTAATATCGGCAGAGACAGTTATTGTCTCGTCACTTTCACACGACAGCGTTTTATGTTCGCCGCCGATGTCTACGTGTCGTACGAGGCTTTGATGACCCTTATATAAAATGCAGTTCTCGTGCTTATGTATCAGCATATTCCGGCTAGATAACACTCATGGCTAACCCCAGTCTATGCAGCTATTCTTTACACAACTTTTTAACACTCTCCCTCACTTCTAAACTACTCAAAAATTACCATTTTTACGGAGCGATGTTTCACACGTCTGCTTCTGCTGAGAGGAGAGAGAGAGAGAGAGAGAGGGAGGGAGGGAGGGCGGGAGGGGAGGGAGGGAGGGAAGGAGGGAGGGAGGGAGGGGGGAAAGGTGGGAGGGAGGGTGGGGGGAGAAAGGGAGGGATGGAAAGAGGGAGAGAGGAAGGGAGGGGGGAGGGAGGGAGGAAAGGAAAGAGGGAGAGAGGAAGGGAGGGAGAGAGGGAGGGAGGGAGGGAGGAAGGAAGGGAGGGAAGAAGGAAGGGAGGGATAAAATGTAAGAAAACGGAATTGTAAAGATCAATATGCGGCAAAGAAAAGAGAGCAGCGGAGGAGAGAGAATGGAGGATGACGATCGATGTAGGAGGTGGAGAGGATAAACAGACTATAGGAAATGAGAATTGTAAACGGAGCTGATATGTACCCCATGAAAAGGGCAGATTAAACACATAGAATCTATATTTAGTATACACAAAAATTCATTAATGTTTTTCACTTCCGGATTAAACTTAAAAAATTATTTATTTTTTTAAATTTAATGTTAAACTCTTGTTTAGAGGAGGCACCTCCAATGAGGCACTTTGTCCTTCATATATATTATAAAGATTATTTTTCTAAGTAGCAATCAAAAGATCTTAGCCGTCAATCGTTGTTTATTAAAAAGTTGTTAACGAACAAAGTTAGAATGTAATAGTGTACGATATGACTGATGAAAATAAAAATATTTAATTAAAATAATATAAATAAATTGTTCTTGTAAAAAAACGTGGTGCTGCTTTTTTACTCCCATCGCATACTTCCCTAAATTATGTTTATTGCTTTTTTATTCAATCAAAAATTTGATACTTTATTAAATTCAATCAAAATTTTAGTACTTTATTAAATTTCGAGGTCTAGCAGCGCCAAGTTTTTTTACAAGAAAAATTTATTTATTTTATTTTAATTAAATATTTTTATTTTATACTGTTATCTCTTTCATTCTTTGTGATTAAAATGATTCTTTGTAATATTATAATTTTCATAAGGAGAATTGAAGCTTGGGATGGAAAGACCCTTGATGTTCAAAGCGGACCGAGCGTTAGCGCGATATCGTACCGCGAGCAGAGGTAGGACGATTACGAGAGAATAAAGGAAAGTGTATGCTATGTACAAGTATATTTACAAGTAATATTTACAAGAATACAAATTATTCCGCAAGTTACGAAGAAGCGAGCGCGATTCCGCAAACAACGGATCTTAACGCGCGATTCCGTGAATGGTGAAAACTAGAATTTTATCACAGGGTCAATTCATAAATCACTATATTGCAGTGACGGGGTACTGCCGAGAGCGTACGGACTCCCAAAAATTCATAAACTTAATTGTCCGTTTAGATTAATTAATCATCAATATAATCTGGCCATCTTCCTCCACCGAATAATGTTTAAAAGCTTCCCGACAGCTCATAGCCATGTGAAGAATAGTTTTGAGGTTGTAAAGAGACTCTCTAACGTGTATATAAACAACGGCTTTAAATTGATCTCATTAGACGTCGTCTCTCTATTTACGAATGCACCTATTGAAATGATATTAAACAGCATATCAGTGAGATGGAACTACATTGCAGAAAATTGCAAGATTCCTAAATCTGAGTTTTTTATCGCGGTAAGATTAGTATTAAATTCCACATTCTTTATCTTTAATGGCAAAATCTACCGACAAACCTTTGGCGTTTTCATGGGCTTTCCGCTTTCCCCTATAGCAGCTGACATTGTATTGCAAGATTTAGAAACAAAGGCCCTTGTAATTTTAAAATATACTCTACCATTCTACATGAGGTATATAGATGACATTGCACTTGCTGCATCTTCCGCTTTACTGCAGCACACTTTAGATGTTTTAACTCTTTCCACCCCAGGCTGCAGTTCACCATAGAAGTTGGGGAAGGTGATACGCTCAATTATTTGGAGATCACCATGATACTAAATCATAATAGACTAACCTTCGATTGGTTCCATAAATTAACATTCTCCGGGAGGTATTTAAATTTCCTGTCACAGCATCGGTTTGCCAAAAAAGAGGAACGGTTGTAGGCTTGAGTGACAGAGTTTTTTGGCTGTCTCACCCGTCATTTCACGCAAAAAATTTTGGACTGGTCATTGAAATTTTACTTAATAAATAATTGTTACCCTGTGCGATTCATTTTTGGAATATTACGCGAACGTCTCAAATTTTTGTTTAACGAAGACACTAATGCTAGTGATAGACAGAATGAGGATGAAGTTGTTCCTTTTTTCACTATACCTTACATCCCTACGATTACAGAACAGTTTAAGAACATAACGAGTGATCTGAAAGTGAGATTATCGTATAATAGCCTAAATAAAATGCGAACTTTCATAAAAGCTTATAAGGATAGTCTCCCGCATTCTAAACAATGTAACGTGGTATATAAAATTAATTGTAATGATTGCGACGCGTTTTATGTAAGCCAAACGGGCAGACAATTACAAACAAGAATTAAGGAACACCTTAACCATATAAAAAGGAATACGTCTAATCATTCTGTTATAACAGATCATAGATTAGCATTAAATCATGATTTTGATTGGGATAACGTGGAAATTCTTGATAATGAGTCGTATTTTTATAAACGTTTAATTTCGGAGATGCTGTGCATAAAGAGACAGAAAAATGGATTGAATTTGCAGACGGACACGGAAGGTTTACCGGACACTTATTTGAACGTTATTGATAGGTTACCAAAAATATAGATTTATCCGTTGTGAATATTTATCCCCACTGTTAACCCATGTACACACCGCTTTTATTATTTTAACCTTCCGATTTCTACCAACGCTTCACTGATTCACGACACGTCAGAGCGACAGGTACATTTTAACACTGCGACTTTCTAAATCTGTAGGTTTTAATGCTGATACATTGCGTTTTTTAATATATTGCGACTCCGATTTACGCTTCAGAAAGGACAATTGAATTTAAATCTTTCCTTTATTCCTGGTCTTCCAACCTGGGAGTTAAGCGTCGAAGATGCGATCGATTCGGAGCAATTGCATACTGGCATATCTACAGTCTGACAGACTACCGAACATTCGTATAAATTTTATTTTATTGATTTGACTGCGCTTGTCGACTAACCGACTATATCATTTTATCGCGTTTGACCGTTAATTTATATTGTTTGTAATTTTCATGTATATTAATTTTGTTCACACGCCGAAGATGACACAAAGAAAGTGTCGAAACGTCCGAATATGTATTGACTAATATATTTTATCTTATTGACTATATTTTGATAGAATATATTTTGATAGAAAAATTTCTAGTTACGTGAAAATTAGTACTTAGGTGAAAATGAAATAATTTCTTTTGCAAATTGGTAATTAGTAAAAATAAATTCTTTATTATTAAAATAATTAATAGCTTGTCAAAAATATATATTATTAATTTGAAATTTAATAAATAATTAAAGAAAAATAAATTATTAATTTTTTAAATAATAAATAATTAGTCTCAGGTAAATTTTTAAAATAATTAAAATTATTTCAAAAATTATTAATTGGTTTGATATAAATAATTTAATTATTGCAGTTAAACGTGGTTTAAAAAAATAATTCTGTTAATGTTATATATGGGGTATTCCATGACAAATCGATCAAAATCTGGCGATGACATTTTAGATCTGCTCCGTAATTTTTTATATGAAAGTATTTGTCGAAAAATACCTTTAAAAATGTTTTTAGATTTTTTAAATCATCCGTTTCTGAAATATAGTTTTCTGAAAAATTTTAAAAACTATCATTTTTAAAAATTTGAAAAAATTTACCTAATTCTAATAAAATATAACAAAATTTTTTAGGCATGTACCAAGATGGAGATTTTATAATTACCTACAAGAGCAAAATTTTAAACAAAATTTAAAATTAAAAAAAAATGAAACATATTTCTGACACAAAAATGCAAAAGAGTTCCTTATGATATGGGTCAAAAAAAGTATATTTAAGGAAATCCATGATAGATAGTTATTTTGATAATATGTGACAATAATATGTCATCAGGTATTATAATAGTTATCATTATATTCATACTTATAAGTTTATCGTAATAACCTCTGTTAACGATTACGTTAATTGGAAGCAACGGGCGCTTTATAGAGGAACGCCGTCCCTGAACACCCTTAATCGTTCGCGCTGAGGATCGCGCGTCTTGCGAGCGCAGGAATTCGCGACACGCGGAATACACGTGTCCTGGCCAAACCGTGTCGATAGATGAGTGGCCAGGATCGATCACCCGTTTTTCGGGCGAACATTCCAGCGGTTGCGAGAGCGCGATTCCGGCATCAGAGAGTCTCGAACATTGTAACCGAGCAGTCGCACACATCCGTTCAGTTAGAACAACAGAATACGCGAAACGCAGTGAGCGCCGGCCAACGCTTCGGTATTGAGTAATAATTCTCGCGTTCGCAACTGACTACGATGCATCCTGTGCCTCTCGACTCCAGAGAGTACTGCAGTGATTTCAACTCTAAAGACTGTGCATCCTGTGCCTCTCGAATCCAGAGAGGGCCGCAGTGATCTCAACTCTAAATACTGTGCATCTTGTGCCTCTCGACTCCAGAGAGTGCTGCAGTGATCTCAACTCTAAAGACTGTGCATCCTGTGCCTCTCGACTCCAGAGAGGGCCGCAGTGATCTAAACTCTAAAGACTGTGCATCCTGTGCCTCTCGACTCCAGAGAGGGCCGCAGTGATCTCAACTCTAAATACTGTGCATCCTGTGTCTCTCGGGTACTCCACAGAGCGCCGCAGTGATCTAAACTCTAAATATAGTGTATTTTGCGCCGTTCAAAAAGGGAAGTAACACCAGATTGCTCCCTCACACGCTGCGCCACCCTCTCTCCGAACAATGCGACTTCGCTCTCGTGAACAATGAACCTCAGTGTAAACTCGTTCTCGCTGTGCTGTCTAAATAAATCTATGGTATGTTCCAAACAATAGAACACATCTTTTCAATAAAGGCAGTGCTCCTAATTTACGCCTCCATTCGCGCACCTTTAGGCGCACCAATCGGAGCGCGTCCCGGCATCTCGCGCTACGGCGTCTCGCTGGTTAAAAAAAACGAAATCGCCGAACAAACAACCTCAGTTAACATATAATGGCCGAAAGAGGTTCGGCGTGAGTCGCCATACGGGACGGACGTGTGTCTTGCGCGCTTGGCTGATTTCGAGTCTCGGGCTGTTTTCTTTTTGTTTGGGCGTACAGTAGTGTCGATCCGGGGTGTGGTTCTTGAGCTCCTTGTCCGGGGGGTATCTTTTGATTTTTGTTTCGCTGACTCCCCTCCCGGAGGGGCAGCGATCTTAATTATCGCTCTTTAAAACTTGCTTAGATATGGCGGAACGTAGTGACACGCAGCTCGTGCGTGATAGCCCTCGGAACTCTGACGATGAGATATGCAATAATTCGAACAAGAAAATGAGAATTAGTATCTCGGAACAGGAATTTGAAACTATTACCAAGGACCTCAGGAAAGAGGAGAATAATTCGGAGGCGGACTGGAATATTGCAAGAAATCGAAGACACCATTCTTCAAAAAAACAGAGAGATGAGGAAGTGAACAGGAGACGCAATATCAACGTTGGCGAACCCGTTCCCGATGATGGAATGGAAGTGGACGTCGGACACGCCGACAATTTAGTAGACTCTCACTCAGGGTCACGAACTTTTGATAAATCAAGAGACCTTGAGTGGTAGTAAGGACAATAATGACGACGTCGCTATTGCGACGAATCGACGTAGTATTTGTAAGGATATTGACGATGTCGCTATTGCGACGAATTAACGTAGTATTAGTATGGAAAAAACGGTGAGCCGAAGCGGATCACGTAACGTCGACGTGAATCAGAATAATAGCACGCCTGAAACGCTTCCCGACAGGGAAATTTACGTTGTATGTGGAACTGAGCTTAGGAAATTTTCTAGTCAACACGCTACTCCGTTGGAAGTCCAGAGATTTGTTAGGTTTGACGAGGACTTCCAAGGTAAAGCGAAAATCACTTTAAAGCTTCCGCCCGTTCATACCTCTACCAAAAAAGGTAAAAACTTAATTGAGATCTGGATGGTTCTCTCGGAACATAAAATTTGCCCATTATCGGTTGTTATAACAAATCACTTCTCGGCTGAGGCGGTTTTTAGAGATTATATTGACGCTAATTGTGCCTTGGATAAAATTGAGAAGCTGCCTGATCCAAAAAAACTGAAGGCTTTGTTGGAACAACGATCAGTCATTTGTAAGGGCGTTATGCCCGTATCACACTAGCGATTGGCGATTGCGTCTACGTCTTTTGACCAATCAGAACGGAAATTGCGAATTGCAATCGCCAGAAGCTACTTTCTGATTGGTCAAGAGACGTAAACGCAAACGTAGACGCAATCGCCAATCGCTAGTGTGATACGGGCATTATATTGGATGGCCCTCGTCGATACCTGAGTTATGGTTGGTAATTCAGGATAAAGCTAACATTATCAAGCTAGAACGTATGTATCGACGCAAATGGGACAATGTAGAAAAGAAATATGTCTTATCTGAAACGGCTAATATTATCGTTACTTTAAAGGGTGAGCGTATCCATGACTTAAGTATTTTCAATAACGGAGTTGGTCTTAAGGTTAGACCGTATGTTCCGCAAGCCAGGCAATGCTTTAATTGTTATAGATTTGGCCATACTAAAGTGGCCTGTAAGAGTGAGACGCGATGTATTGTCTGCGGGGATAAGGCACACGGTCCATGTGATAAACCCGTGAGTTGTTGTAATTGCGGATGCCAAGATAGATCTACTTATAGAAGTTGTCCTGTTTATGAGAGGACTAAGAATATTAATATTGTTATGGCATAAAATAATGTGGCGTTTCATAACGCTTTACGTATAGTGGAAGGCAGGGAACAATCACCGGAGGGGCCTTACGATAGATATACGAGTCTTGAAGCATGGCCTGGATTACCCCTATCCAGGGGCATGCTCCACTATGATTCGGGGCGGTCGAAGCATGCGGATCGGGATAAACGTTCGGATGGTGTTCCCGATGCTCTACGCGAGCGCATGGAAGGAATGCATTGCTATCATCACGTTAGTACAAGAAGAGTTGGTGACAATAAACGCAGCGTGTCAGTCAACAATAATTCCACGCGTGACTATATAAACAATTCGATATGCGCTCTGGTGAAATCACGAAGGACAAGAGAGGTATACTTGTATCCGCTGCACGAAATGGGGCTGTCTGGGCTAAGGTTGTGAGTGGCAGATCTGTCGTGGACGAGGAATGTGAAACTACGAGACCCGATCACTTTGATTCTGCGCGGAGTAACGACTGGTTCTCGTTAGGGAAATGATAGCTGGAATCTTACAGTTATTACAGAGAATTCCGGAGGCCCGTGACTCTTTGTTAAATGCTATTGGTGGTACGAACGACCACGACTTGATGAGGGGTAAGTCATTTTTGTCTGATAGATCCAGTGATATTAGAGCCTACAGGAGGAGTGAGTCAAGAATCCGTGAAGGGGAGGGAATGGAGAGACGTAGCGAGCCTCCAAAGGGTCACACCCCTCTCTCTTTGTATTAAAATTCAAGCTGCTACTTTGGAATTGTCGTGGTTATAAAAGCAATAAAAACAAACTCTCCAAACACATACTGGAATATGATATCATTATTCTCACTGAGACTAAATGTTCTGAAAATAACCAGTGTATTTTTCAGGATACAAAACCTTGCATAGCCAGAATCAACTCGTCAGCGGTGGGGTGGCGGTGTCTGTCCGGTCCCACATTGAGTTTGAAATTATTCGTAATGCGAATATCTTCCCTTTCGGCTATGATATAGTGGGTATTACAACAAAAAATTTAAATCGCAACCTCAATATTATTGCGGTTTACAGACACCCATGGGAATCTATCTCTCCTCGAGATCTTCAGTCATTGTACGGGTTGGTCAGAAATGATGGTGACACCATTATTCTGGGCGACTTTAACGCCCATAATACTGTTTGGAACTGTGATTTTACCAACGGCAACGATGAGACCCTGTTTAAGGTTATGAACGATAAAGAATTCTTTTGCGTTAATGTGGACACGAAGTCTAGAGTGGGCTTTCGTAGTCAGCGAGACTCCAACATAGATCTGCTGTTTGGATCCGAGGGTGTAATCGATAGAATTGAATATAAACAAATGGAGGGAACTTGGTGTAGTGACCACTATCCTATTTCTTTTTCGTTTGATTGTCAGGAACTGATCTACAAAGTAGTTACAAATAGAATTACTAAAAAAAACAAAACGATTTGGTCGCAATTTCGGAATCTGGTGGAAGGAGATATCAATATCAATTTATTTCCGCATATTAATTTGTTCAAGGATGATCCAGATGGATATTCTTGCGGAGACTGGGGTGCGGCTCGCCAGGCCCTCAAAGAGCGCGGAGGTGCGCATTGGGGGTCTGGACGACGCTGCTACCCCTGAAGAGATTGCGGCGGCAATCGCCAAGCTTGCCATGTGGGGGATATCCGGGTCGGGGAGATCCGGAGGTCCCCTACTGGTATGGGAGCGGTATGGGCGCAATGCCCATTGGGCGCTGCTGCAGCGGCGGCTAAGCAGGGAATCCGGGTGGGCTGGAGCAGGGTCCGGGTGGACTGCTCCGGGCCCGCCCCGTGCGGTGTTACCGATGCCTATGCGTAGGACACGTTCGGGCACGGTGCACCGCCCCGGTCGACCGCAGCGATCTTTGTTATCGCTGCGGTGAGAGATCCCACCGAGCCAGTCGCTGCACTGTGGGAGCCCCAAGATGTCCGCTGGGCACCGGCTGGGGGGGGGGCTGTACCCGCCGGGATCAAGAAGGACTCGGGAGACGGAGGCCGCCGATGAACCCGGTCTTTGATCGGGCGGCGGTTTCTCCTCTCCCGATGGATGTGGAGGTGGGCGGCGAGGGGTCGGGGTCTGAGGACCCCGCCTCCTGTGCGCCCGGATGAGGTTAGGAGCAGCGGTCAGGGAGGGCTCGGGTGGACTCCCTACGGGATCTTCACCACTAGCGCTCCCCTTGGCCGCTGGGGGGGTGGGGCTCGGGACTACGGCCGCTGAAAGAGGCAAAGACGCTAAGTGAAACGAACCCTAAGAAGGCAAAACTCACGAGAAAAATGGCGGTGTACCATCCTGACTTGTTGGAGGACGATGTAGAGGTTTTAAGCTCCGACGAATTGTTGTACAGAGCCAAGGAGTTTCTTTACTCCAAACTGGCTCAACCATACGATGATGGTTCTGTGGATGAGGAGGCGGAAAGGTATGCCGACATTATATAGATGAGGTGGTGTATGAAATGGAGGAAAGGCTTAATAAGGCTAAAATAAGTGCGTCCAGGGCAATTTAACAAAGGGCTGCCTTGGAGGGTAATCGAAGTAATCGAGCTTAAAGCCCGAATAGAAGTGCTGAAGGCGAAAATATCGGCGGGGCGGGAGACCCCCCCATCACTCCGTCGATACCTATGGAGGTGGAGGTGCTGCCCGCACCTACAAGGGAGACCAGGAACTTTTCGGTGCAAACAGAGGAGTCTCGTTTGGAGGCAACAGGAGTTGTCCGTGGAGCGGACAAGGACTTGACGGCGGCCAGATTTGCGGCTTTAGACCGCAAGCTGGAGGCCCTCACGAGGGAGGTCCGCTCCCTCAAAGGGCCAGCAGTGGGGGCCTCCACCACAGGAAGTGGCAAGTTGGAGGTTAAACGGAGTCGTAAGACAGGTGGGGCCGGGGAAAAGGGTGGTGGCGGAAAATCCGCTCCACCCTCTTCGCCGGCTAATAAGAAGGGTGGCCCTGTCGTTTCCGCCCCGACCTACGCCGGGGTGGTGATGGCAGGGAAAAAAAAGGCGAAGAAGAACGAGGTGGGAACCTCGAGGGTCCCCCCCTTCTCTGATAAAAAAAGGAAGACCTGATCAGGTGGATGAGAGGAGGAAGAAAGCGCGCGTCCCGGTCCCTCTCAAAAGGGCGGCGGTCGGGGTGACGGTCCTGGAGGGAGGGCAGGAGACGTACGCGCGTATCCTAAGGTCTGCGAGGGACAAAATATCCCTCGCAGAGTTAGGAATGGAGAATCTACTTTGTAGGAGAGCGGTTACCGGGGGCCTTTTGTTTGAGGTACGCGGTGCCGCCTCGAAGGAGAAAACGGACCTCCTGGCAGATCGCCTGCGGAAGGTCCTTACAGACGAGAAGGTGCGGGTCACCCGCCCTCCAGGGGCCATTTGGCGCCATTTTGGATTTTTCGGAATCCATTTGGGGCCATTTGGTACGAGTTTTGCGAACCCGGAGTGCCCGAGCACAGCAGTACCGTAATCTACGGCAGTCCTACGGGGCTGTCGTGGACCGGGGAGTCTTTTTCAGGACTCGCGAGGTAGGCGGCCTCTATAAAAAGTGCGCCCGGCCTGGACGGGGCCGTGAGGGATGAGCCTTTGCTCTCCCAACCATCCTATGGGAAGGAAAACCCAGACAGAGAACCGGGGGTCCGGCTGCCCTGCTTAGGAGGCTGCCTAGCTTCGGCTACCCAGTCTCCAACAGCCGGTAGGGGAAGGCGACCCTGAGTGCAAACGCCCGGTCGGCCGGGACCGAGAAGGGGCGGGGTTTTTGTCTCACCCCACCGGCCTAGAGGAAGGAAAACCTCGAGAAAAAACCACGGGGTTGGGTGGGCCTATTCTCCATCCATTGCACGCCGGTGCAGGATCGAGGATCGATCTCCCGTCTATTGCACGCCGGTGCTCCGGCAGGGCGGGAGATTGCGGGCTCACCGTGGGTCGCCTGGGCCGCTCGGAATTGAACCGAAGTCGGGGCCAGGCGGCCCTGGGAGGGAGGACCCACCGGGCCACCCGGACATCTTCCGGGGTTGGTGCCGGTGGTGTCCTGCCGCCGGACGTAAGGACCGGCGGCGAGTAAGGTAACCCATCGGTCGGCGACGGCAACAACTGGGGGTTCTTCCTGTGCCCTGTCCTCTCGCGGGCGGCGGGGGCCTGGGATCGAGCTTGCTTGAGGGTCCCTTGACGCGCGGGAGAAGTATGGTGGGGGTTCCCCCTACCCAAAGCCGGCCGATGGGTGGCGGACTTTAGGCTGGTCGCCCCGGCGGGTAAGGCGATGGAGGGGTTGCAGCCTTTTTCGCCCCAACCGTCCGGGGGGCCCCCTGCGTGGCGGCGCCTGCCGCGGTGCCCCGATTGTCGGAGGTCGGGGACCCCCGAAAGCCCACGGGAGGAGGCTTGCCTCGCCCGCTGGTGAGTAAGGGGCCGGAGCCCAGTGCCCCCCATGGTAATTCGGAGGGCCAGAGGCATAGCCAGCTCCCCGGGGAAACTCGGGGCAACTCGGCCGGCTGGGAATTCTTCCTGGTCGGTCGGAGAGGCCATGTCCCTGGCTGGCGGAGCCGTGGCGGGTCGTAGTTAAAACCCAATAATGAGCGCAAAAGATTTCAAGAAGGAAAGTACAAAGAAGGGGGCATCGGGAACAAAAAACCCTCCGAGTAAGAACAGCGGCCCGAAAAGAAGGTGGACGCTGCCGTACCCACGGACGACAAAGGAAAAGATTTGGACAAGTTTCCAACGTGGGGAGATCTTGTCTCCAAGAAGGTGCAATCGGAGGCCATTACTCTGAGGAGGACGGTGCTCGAGCACAAGTTCGCGCAGGCACAGGTGGAGCTGACAAAAAGCGTTTCTCCTCCTCCTTCCAAAGAACTAGAGGAGGTCATGGAATATGAAGAGGAGGATCCGACGGTGACGGAGATGGCGGTCGAGACTCAAAGTGCGAGTTCGGGCACTTCTGAGGCTATAAGGAGATGGCAATCTAGTGTGGTGGGAAAGAGAGGAACATACGTTCCCCCTTTCATCTCCGACACGGATGAAATGACGGATGGAGAAGACTCCCCTTCCCTGGTTCGGAAGGCCCAGATAATACAGAAGGGTATCCGCGTGGTGGAGGCAGTGGCAAAAAACAAGCCTAGAGAGAAGCTGGCGAGCCATCCTTTGGGTGACAGAATCCAGGAGCTTAAACTTGAAGAATTGAGGGCTAGGCATAAGGAGTTTATCTACTTCCGTCTGGCTGCTCCATACGACGAGGAGGGCCCTGAATTGGACGAAGAGACGGAAGTTTACGCTAACATAGTAGATGAAATCTACTTTGAAATGGAGAGAAGGTTGGAAGAGACCACGAAAGTTAGGAATTCAGCACTTCGTCAGAATGCTGAGCTCGAAGAGGAGATTAACGAACTAAAAGTTCGGGTCGGAGCATTGGAGGAACAACTGTCGGCGGGGGGTATTACCCCGGTCACCACGCCGGCTGTAATGGAGGTGGATGCACCACCGGTCATACAGACGGAGGTTAACTTGGAGGCCAGGCTTGACAGCATGGAACGAAAAATGGAGGTTATGATAAGGAAGATACTCTCCTTAAAAGGTGGGAACAGAGCGGTTCCCGATCCCGTGCGTGTTGGTAACACCGCTTTGGATAAAGGTCGGGCCAAGGCAAAGTCGATAGGAGGACAAGACAAGGGAGGGAATGCGAGCTCATTCCCTCCTTTGCCAGGGAATACAAGGAGGAACTCGGCTCTTTTAAGTAAAGATGGAGATACATCTAGGGAAAATAAGACGAAGATGGGCTCTGGGCAGACAGCTTCGGCTGCCCCCTCGAGCTCGAAGGATGGTGGAACTGGCAGGGTAGTCAGTACAACAGGGAGAACGCGGGTACCGGCCCCCCCGAGGACCGCGGCCGTCGGGGTTACGGTTATTAGGGGTAGTCCGGATACTTACGCGCAAGTCTTGATGTCCGCGAAGGAGAGGATATCCCATGGACATCGGCATAGAGGGATTGAAATGCAGGAGGGCCGTCACTGGGGGCTTCTTACTGGAGGTCCCTGGTGAGCGATCTGCTGAAAAAACGGACAAACTCGCGACGAGGTTGCGAGAAGTTTTAGGCGATGAGGGAGTACGGGTCACCCAGCCCTCCAAATGCGTGGATATACTCGTTGGAGGGTTGGATGACTCCGCGACTTCCGAAGAAGTCGTGAGGGCGTTGGCCCGAGCCGGCGGGTGTGGGATCGACGAGATCCGCACCGGGCCGGTCCGTAGGTCAGCAAGAGGTATGAGTTCTTTTTGGGCTCGATGCCCGATTGAAACCGCAAACGCGGTAGTGAAGAGTGGCGGAGTTCTTGTCGGTTGGTGCAAGGCGCACGTCGTTCTGCCGCCCCGCCCCTTGAGGTGCTTTAAGTGCCTTGAAGCTGGACACGTCCGGTTGGCATGCATCTCCGCGGTGTTATCGGTGCGGAGCCCACCGCGCCGGCCGCTGCTCTGCGGCTTCCTCAAGGTGTCCGCTTTGCGCGGACTCGGGGATGCCGGCTGAGCATCGGTTGGGGGGGGGGGGGTGCTCTGGCGTTAAGAAGGTGGGGAGACGAGGGTCGTCACAAGACCCGGGAGGAGGTTCCCGGGCGGCAGTTCTTCCTCCCCCGAGGGAGGGGGTCACGAAGATTTTAACCCCGCCGAAGCATTGAGGTATTTCCCACCCTGGCTTGTCCGCTCCGTTTGACGTGGAAAGCCGCAGATTCTTGTACGTGTGACGTGTTAATCGAATGTGATTCCGCGTCTCGTGCGCCCTATACTGTGACCGGACGGCACCTCCTAGGGCCACGGATCGCGTTGAATGTCCCCTTAGTTCAACGGTCGCCACTCGGTTTCACCTTTATCACCGAGAAGGTAAGTATAATCCCACGGATTTTCAATTTAACTAATCTTCTCTCCTTTTAGGTTCCCGCCACGGATGGCCGATCTCCCGCGCCACTCTCGGATCACCGATCTCAATCACCGCTCTGGATCAACGTTGGACCAAGATGGATGACCACCGTCCCTTCGGGTAAGTATCAGCACTATGGTTAACTAACTTAATTAATACTCTCTTTTTTCAGGTTTTCATCACGGATGACTCATCTGCACCGCCGTCCCATGGATCATGGATATTAATCGCCGACCGGGATCAACGGAATAACAAGATGGCCGACCACCGCTGGACCCAGGTAAGTAGAAGTATCGTGGTCAATCAACTTTTTTAATCCTGCACTTTTTTAGGTTCCCGACACGTATGGCTCCTCCGCATCAACAACAGTTGGATCACCGATGAGAAATTTTCGACCCGGATCAACGCTTCTACAAGATGGATGACATCCGCTTGATCAGGTAGGTGAAGGGTAAGTTAATCAAATCACTCCGGGTATATTTTATATACTGATTGAACAATTGATTTATTGCTCTTATTTCACACAGGTGGTAGTTTACTATAATTCTCTTTACACAAGATGGCGTTCGCACGCTTCGTCAACTCGCACGCAAGTCCTTTTTGGTATCGCAGTACCGTTCGCCTTTCGTATCGGCGACAATTAACGCGTTTCGCGGGCGTTCCCGATTGTTTATGGATGACGGCGAACGATTGTTTAAACACTCGACTTATGTTTGCGGGACTTAGCGCGATCGCGGGTGCTTCTATCACGAATCTTAGTTTCCCGGGATCTCCCCTTCATAGCGCCGAGAGGGATACCCAAAGGGGTTTTAGCCGGTAGGAGTCCGGCATAACCGCCCGCCCCGCCCAGGGGGCGGGGGTATCCAATGCAGGATTCTTCGCCGTAAAAAAAGGTGCGGGTCACCCGGCCCTCCAAGAGCGTTGAATTGGAGGGTTGGATGACGCCGCAACTGAAAGGGACGTGGTGGTAACCCTGGTCGCGGTTTGCGGTGGGGTAATGTCCGCCAAAGAGGATGCGGAGAGGATCTGTCGCGGGGAGAGAGATCCCCCTGCTGCTGATCCGCCTCCGAACCAGCTGTAAATGCTGTAGGCCTTTCAAAGGCCTGCTCTTTCCTAGGGGAAGCTTCACGGCTGGTGGATTGGGGGGGGGGGATTTCGCTGCGGCGAATCTTCCTCCCTTCCAGCTGCGAGTGCTGTAGGCCCAGTAAGGGCCTGCCCTCCGCCCCGGCAGAGGCATCGCAGCTGGTAGTCTTGCCGCGGGCCCAACAAAAGGCCCGCCCTTCGCCTTTGGGCGGGGGCACTACCGTGGTAGCGATAGGAGAAGGACCGCACCTCCGGGCCTCTCCCTCCGACGAGGGAGGGACCCGGAGGAAGGGAGGTCGGCACCCCGGCGGGGACTCCGGGGTGTCGACTAACACCTCCCACAACAACGGGAGGGGTGGCGGGGTGGGTGGTGTCCACACCCCCGCCACACTTAGATACGCGAGCTCGACAGAGCCACCGAGGCCTGGCCTCAAAGGAGGGAGCAAAGTCTGGCTCGGCGTCGGGGGGCGCACCGGATGCAGTAATAAATGTTCCCGGGCGCCCCCTTAAGACGCAGGTTAGGACACCCGTGTGGTTTTAGCCGGTAGGCCATGCATGTGGAATCGTAGGCGATGCACATGCATGGAATCCAGCAATCCCCTTGTCCTCTCCTCGGAGGGCGGGGGGGTCTTCCCCCTTCCAGCACAGAGAGGGGGCCACTGGGGAAAGCGGATACCCCGCGATTCCAGTGGTTGAAGATTTCCACACGTAAAAAAAAAACCCTGGCCGCGGTAGGCCAGTGTGGAGAGGAGGAAATAAGGGCTGGCCTGATCAGGCGATCCCCTTCGGGCCTGGGCTCCTTGTGGGTCCAGTGCCTTGTGGGGGCCGCGAACGCGGCCATTCAAAGAAGTGGCATCACGGTGGGATGGAGCAGAGCTCGCGTAGAGCTGCTCCAGGCCCGTCCCCTGCGGATGCCTGGGCGTGGGTCACGTCCGGGCGAGGTGCACCGCCCCGGTAGACCGCAGTGGTCTCTGTTACCGCTGCGGTGAGAAAAACCACCGGCCTAGCCTCTGCCCTGCGGAGGCTCCGAGGTGTCCGCTTTGCGCGGACTCGTGGCTCCCGGCTGGGCACCGGCTGGGGGGGGTTGGCTGTGCCCACCGTAAACAAAATGGAGGACAGGGGGGACGAGGGCCGCCGGTTAACTCGGCTGGGAGTCGAGTGGCGGTTCCTCCTCCTCTCACATCTGCGCAGACTTTGGCCTGTGTGGAGGTCAAGATAGGTGGTGAGGGGGTAGGTCCTAGGACCTCTTCCTCTCACCTATCAGAAGGAGAGTAGGAGCAGTCTGGGGGGGCTCGGGTGAATTCCCTACGGGGGGGCAGAGCTCGGTCCCGGGCTTGGGCTCCCTGGGTCAGCGGCCCGCGGGAGTGGTTGGGTTGGCTCCCCACCACTGGTGTGCCATCCCTTATCTGCCTCTCTCGGGCTGCGGGGGCCGAGGCTCAAGCAGGGATTCTTGAGCCTCGACCCCGCCCCTGCACAACACCCTAGGGGGCGCGGCGATGGAGTGGTGGTCCCCTGTTGCCGTAACAAAGGTGGTACTCCCGCCCTGTGCGCCATCATCGACGCACATGGCGGGAGCCTGGGAGGTTCCGGGGAGGGGGCGGTGTATTTGCACGTCTCCGCGGGCCTCCCAGGGAGTAGGGGCGCCAGGTACGGCGCCAGGTGGTGGGGGCGTCACCGGATGCATAATAACTGTTCCCGGGGCGCCCCCCCCCCCCCGAGACACCAGGTAGGCCATCCGTAGGAGTTTTAGCCGGTAAGAGTCCGGCATAAGCGCCCGCCCCTCCCCGGGGGCGGGGGTACCCATGAGGGTTTCTCCTACGCAAAAAAAGGCAGGTGCCCAGCTGATCCCAACAAACGAAAAAGATTCCTTAGATGGTGGGACGACGAGTGTGACCGTGTCATCCATGATAAAAAACAGGCTTTCACTGCATTCAAGAGATGTAAAAGCTTACATATATGGAATTCAAAAGGTTGAATGCCCTCGCCAGGAGGACGATTAATCGCAAGAAGAAGGAAAACTTTGAACAGTTTTGCAAGGAAATTAACAGGTTTACAAGTTTGAGCTACGTGGAACACCATGAGGATTTTTAAGAACGCTAGAAAGAACGTAGAGTGGAATAAATGGCAAACAAATAATAGAGAAGAAGATATTAAAAGAGAGATTGACAAACTTGCTTCCCTATGTGTAGGCACGGAGCCGGTGAGTGATTTCGGTGAGGTACATGAAGAGATTATACTTGAGTCATCCTTTCAGCGGTCTGAGCTGGACAGGGCCGTTGATATGGTAAGGAAAAATTCTGCCCCAGGTCTAGACGGTATGGAGCACAGAATGGTCAGGGAGCTCCCGGAGGTCAGACGTATTTGTTTACTCGAATTGTTCAACGTTATTTGGTCCACGGGTATTTTGCTGGCTGACTGTGCACAGTACCAGGTAGTTGACAAGGTTGGTCGAGAAAAGGTGCGCCCTATGTCTCTATCGTCATGTATGGGCAAATTGATGGAACGTATGATCAACGAGAGGCTGATTTGGTGGGCGGAAAAAGAGAATAAATTCAGCAAGACTCAAAATGGTTTCAGGAGAGGCAGATCATGTGTTGACAACTTAGCTAAAATTACTTCGGACATCGGATCATCTATGTGCGTAGGTGAATACACTTTGGCGGCTTTTCTGGACGTTTCGTCTGCGTACGACAACGTGGATTATCGCATTATGACAGACAAATTGAAGGCACTCAAATGCCCTTCAGGTATAATTAAATTTATCAGCAAATGTCTGTACCTGAGAAAAGTACGATTTATCATTAATTCAAGAATTCGTTGATCGTCTTGTCTTCAAAGGGCTCCCGCAGGGTGCCGTTCTGAGTTCGGCATTGTATTCTCTATACACTGAAGGTTTGAGTTCTGATTTACCAGAGGGAGTGGAGGCTATGGAGTTGGCTGACGATATTGGTTTGTATACATCGGGCCCTAACCGACAGCGAAATCGGCTTCTCCTTCAAAGAGCAGTTAACATGATCGCCGATAAACTGAGCAAAATTGGTCTGGATATCGAACCTAAAAAGACTGTTCTCGTTGAATTTTCCAAATACGGTGGATGGGACAGGACTCTGAATATCCAAGTTCAGGATTGTGTGGTATACAATAGTAGGGAGGCTAAATTCCTGGGAATCTGGTTGGACAATGGCCTTAGGTTTCATCGTCAAGTTCAAGAAGTGAGAGGAAAAGTTATTGTAATAGAGCCAATTCTATTATGAAATACTTATGCAAGGTTTCAAAGGGTATGGAGGTCAACACAGCTTTAATGATATACAAAAGTTTGGTGAGATCTATTACCAATTATGGCAATTTTGTGTATTACCCCAGGGACAGTGCTTACCAGCTCAAGCTAGAAAGAGTCCAACATATGGGTATTCGCACGGTGTTAGGGTACAGAAATAGCACCCCTAATAATGTCATCGTTGCGGAGGCAAAGGTGAGGCTGATTAGAGACCGGGCAGAGATGCTGGCAAGGAATTTCGTTGGTAAAGTTATCGCGTATAACGATAATGGTTTATGTTTTAAGTTGCAACGATTCTACGAGCGGGAGAATTTCGCTTACCGTCAGCCTTCGTATAGGCTGTCAATGTTGTCGTTGATTTGGAAGAAATACCTCCCATTGAGGGATAGAATGGGCTTGCCTAGAAAATTCGAGATTTTTCAAGGGTCTTTTGGTGCACATACGTATAAAGCAATAGGCTTCTCTGGAGCTGATGGTACTTCGAAGGGACCATAGAGACAAACACATTATGATTTTGTCCGATTGTAAGCCGGCTCTTGAGGCTATACGTAATAACCATTTGAATGTTTATAAGAACCGTAATATCACGAAGGCAAGACTTTTTCTTTATAATCTGGAGAGGAACCACGATAGGAGTATTGTACTGGTTTGGATCCCGGCTCATGTCGGCATTGCTGGGAATGAAATGGCTGATAGTCTTGCTAAGGAGGCTGCGTGCGAGGAGGCGGATCCGGATATCGAGGTGCCCGTCAGTGATCTGATGATGTATACGAGAAAGGAAACGTGGGATTGCACTCAGGAGTCATTAATGATGGATGCTGTATACAAGGAAATCTTCTATTTCGATAATTTTTACGACAGGGAGGCACTAAAGCCCTGGTTTCATAAAATCAATGCTGAGAGATATTTTGTGGTACTCATCAATAGGTTGAGAGTCAACCACTACAATCTTGGTGTATCATTAAAGAAAAAGGGCTATAAAGGATGAGAGGAGTGAATGTGGCCACGAGTATGAAGATTTGGACCATATTTTGCGAATATGTAGTAGATTTGACGATTTGAGAGCTAATATGGATGAGGAGCTCAGAGCCGAGGGTTATTTCGCGGAGATAGATATGCACAATCTTATTAAGAGGAGAGAATGGAACATTATATATATTGTTTTTAAATTTTTAAAAAAGATTGGCAAAGTTATATAGCAAGTTATTTTAACGATAGTGTGTAGTATGAATCATAACTTGAGGGTTGTTTATTTGGGCTTAATTTTGTTTGTATTAGCTTATCGGAGCGGGTATAAGGCACCGTAATCTCCCTCACCCGAGGGAACTTTCAAAAACCCCCCTTACGGCCGAAATACATTTTATTGGTGATATTACGAAAGAAAAGTATCTAACTGAGACAATGAGTTAAATAAAAATAGGCTGATATATTTTATATAGTTATATAAATATATCAGCCTATTTTTATTTAACTCATTGTCTCAGTCAGATACTTTTGTTTCGTAATATCACCAATAAAATGTATTTAGGCCGTAATATCTTAACTGAGGTTATTACGATATACTTATAAGTATGAATATAATGATCGCTATTATAATACCTGATGACATATTATTGTCACATATTACCAAAATATCTATCTATCAATTTCCTTAAATATACTTTTTTCGACCCATATCATAAGGAACTTTTTTGCTCATTTTGGTAAAAGTTTACAATAACTTACACAGCTCGGATTACTTTGACCTTGACATATGTTGTCAAGGACATAATACTGAGTAACTTTTCCTTATAACTTAATCGGCGGTCGCTGCTTATTAAAAAGCTATAAACAAAAAAAGTTTGGGTAATTATTTACAATAACTAACACAGTTCGGATTACTTTGACCTTGACATATGTTGTCAAGGTCACCCTCCTGAGTGACCTTCAGAAGGTTTTAGTCGGCGGTCGCTGCTTATTAAAAAGTTATAAACAAAAGAAGTTTGGAAAATATAGCAGCTATTTTGAGTATTGGAAGGCATAAACGATTAATATATACCACCTTAAGTGTTTAAACAGTTAAATACTTTTAAAACGCGTCACTAACCTACATAGGTTAGTTGACGCGCTTTAAACACTTAAATACTTTTAAAGCGCGTCATCTAACCTATGTAAGTATTCTCTGCTTTAACAAAAAGACTTCAATTTATCAATAATTTACTGCTTTAAATGTCGTGTTTTGGTAAAGCAGCGACTTTCTCGCGAAATAAAGTATTCACTGCATTAACAAAAAGACTTTAATTTATCAACAATTTACTGCTTTAAATGTTGTGTTTTGGTAAAGCAGCGACTTTCTCGCGAAATAAAGTAATCTCTGCTTTAAAAAGAAAACGTAATATTAGTCGTTTATGCCTTCCAATACTCAAAATAGCTGCTATATTTTCCAAACTTTTTTTGTTTATAACTTTTTAATAAGCAGCGACCGCCGATTAAGTTATAAGGAAAAGTTACTCAGTATTATGTCCTTGACAACATATGTCAAGGTCAAAGTAATCCGAGCTGTGTAAGTTATTGTAAACTTTTACCTTATAAATCCTCCATCTCGGTACATGACTAAAAAATATTGTTATATTTTATTAGAATTATGTGAATTTTTTCAAATTAAAAAAAATGGTAGTTTTTTAAATTCTTTGAAAAACTATATTTCAGAAACAAATGATTTAAAAAATCTAAAAAAATTTTTGAAGGTGTTTTTCAACAAGTACTTTTATTTAAAAAATTACGGAGCAGATCTAAAATGTCATTGCCGGATTTTGATCAGTTTGTGATGGAATACCCCATATGTATAGGGTTATGTGGGGTGATGTGCAACACTTTCACTCGTTGCTCGGAAAACATATCCAAAAATCAAATTCTTGAATATATCATGGCTGTATAATGTAGAGGAAGGAAAATACTAAAATTCTGCGTGATTAGATTTTCAAAATTTTAAATTTTTCCTAAAAATTTTTCGAGTTTTCAAAAACGTCTGTTTTAGCATTTTCAAATTTTCTTGGGGTGATGTGCAACACAGGTAAAATTAAGGTAAAAAATGCATGAATATCGACATCAATCGACTTAAATGTTAAATTTGGGCTTCTTAAATACAAATTAATCGAAATCTGGTGAACAAAAAATTTCACTGTGTTGTAATCGACCTGAAAAAAAAATCATTTTTTATTTGATTTCTTATTTTTTTATCGCTTAAAAATTAATATAATGAAAGGAAAAATGCAAAAAACTTTATTTTTCATCATCTGAATCGCAGTTGTCACAAGTAAAATAGTTGCGACCTTGCATGTCGACACATTTCACATCATGTTGCACATCACCCCAAACACGCTATTTTGCGCGGACTGGCGTGACACCAACACAATGTAAGAAAATCACAAAATCGCTTTGGATTATCAAAAGTACTTGAAAAACTGACAATATAAAAATATTTACCTATAAGATGACTAAAACCAATTCACGAAATCACTATGAATGTGGAAAGCAAAAATTACATTCAGCTCGAGAAATTTAACTCGCTTTTCGTACAGCAAACCAGGGTGCGTGCTATCTCGCGAGTTATTTATCTAAAACAAGGTACTGTCAACACAAACAGATGGCAGTATGCGGTTCTGTCAAATGTCGACATGCAGACCAGGAATCGGAAACGTTGCACATCACCCCATGTTGCACATCACCCCACACAACCCTATATACACTTTTCACAAAAATTAAAAGAACATTAAATTTTTCTTTAAAACTAGGGAAAATTCAAGCAGCTGTAACTTTATTAAAAACAAACGAATTATACCATTCAATTATACCATTCAATAAAGCAAAATTTCAGCTTTAAGAATCTGTTTTTTGAATTGCGGTACAATGATTTTTAACGGAATTATGAGCAATTAAAGTCAAAATGCTTATTTCTTATTCAATCCGCGATAACTCAATAGCAAATAATCGTAGAAACATTTTTAAAAAAAGATTTTGCAAGAAAAATTTCAAGCTTTCACAAGCTTTCAAAGTATATATCTTTATCCTTTTTTTTTAATCCTATCAGAACTTATTTATTAGGGTTAAAAAAACATATTTATTTTGGTTTTGTCATTTGAGTACTATTATATATTAATAAATATACACGACATATTCGACTATTAAAAAGTTCTTACTTCAATATTCAAACAGGAAGAAAGTTTGTGGATTAGAATGGATTAAAGTGAGCTCTTCGCCATTTGATAGGGCAAAGTGTCTAGTTTTTGGACATATATGATTGTTTATCCGTCTTCGTCCGTCTTTTATGAGAAAATTGACGTCGGGTTTCACTCGACATGGTCGAACGTCGTCTACGAATAGCTCAGCGGACGACGTTCGATCATGTCGAGTGAATATGGATCTATTTTCTCATATAAAAGGGACGAAGAGGGATATATAATTTGTTTAAATATTGCTATTTTGTAATGATTAATTACATCCATATTTTATAACAATTAATTATATCAATTAATATAATAGCGATGAGTCGAGGCTCTATTGGAAATCCAATCGTAGGGAAAGCGGGCTAATTAAGAGCTGTTCGCTGTTGACGATGCGAAAGTTTTGTTAAAAATATTGTTATTAAAAATATTGTTTATTAAAAATATTGTTCGAACGTTTCGGTCCTTATTCGGACCATCTTCAGCATCTAACAAAGATCACGAAATATAAATGTACATGAATTCGCGAAATTATTTTGTCATTTTTATAAAAACACTTACATGCTAATATAATGTATGGTGAGTATGTGACAAAACGGTGATCGCCCACGAATGACGAGGGGTTCTTATTAAGCCTCCTCTCTCTAAGTTCCTGCCACAAAGGATGGAGTAAGTGAAGATGTTCTCGCATTCCTGAACATCCCATATCCCATATCCCATATCCCATATCCCATTGTTATATATAAAATTGTGGAGGCAACTCACTCTCCCCATTCGTGACACGTGCTCCTTACGAATGGGGATGTGGGCAATCACCGTTTTGTCGCGCATTCTGTAAATCCGTGGGCCAATCAAATTGCTCCACGTTAATTATTTGTTCTCCTCGAGGGGGGAGGGAAAGGAGAGGGAATAATACTAGCGGAGATATAATTGCCTTTTCGTCAGTCTTTCTCGATCAATAGTCGGTTAAAGACGCGTTCTGTAATTTCTTGTCAACGCCAAGTTGAGCTTGGTTTTGATTTCTGTCGTTGCTTTATACAATTCACTTTGCGTCCTTTTTAGGATACAGTGAAAAATATATAGAATATATAAAATATATAGAAGATTATACTTTAACACTGTTTAGGATTAAGGTAAAGTCGTTACGGTGGGGCCCTGTCGCGACAGCGAACGCCCCTGGCGCGAGCACAAACAACCCTCGGGCCTGACCCGAATTCGCCCGAGATCACCCGGTTGTCGCGCCTACTGTTCCGACATGCAAATGTAAAACGCGTACGCGTTTCCTAATTTGCGTATATCGCGCAACGCGTCACATCGCGGATCGATGTGATTCGTCCTTCGTGAGGCAACGACCCCCGCCGAGGGTCTCCTATCGGGACGAGGGATGATCGATATCGATCCGCGCTCTCTTCCGTTTCTGCCGTGCTAAGGAGAAAGTCGAGCCGGCCGTTCGTGGCAATTATATTATCGGGAGTGCCGAAAGTAATTGCGCGAAGTCCGTATAGTTTCATCGGGAGCCGCACCCGCTCGATTGGTCGCCGCGTGAAACATCTCAGATAGCTTTTCCGTTCACGTGAACGGAGAGTGAGCCGGTTTTCGTCGCGCGCGAATTCCGTAAAGTTGGGTGAGTTCAGTGCATCCGTGCCAAGGGTTGAATCGTGCGCACAAGTTTCGTTGCGATCTGCACCCGCTCGATTGGTCGTCGCGCGAAACATCTCTTTTCCCGAGTTTTCGTCGCCCGTAATACGACGGGACGACGCACACAGACGGATCACGTGATCACCGCGTGTGGTAGCGTGATCCTTGGCGAAAAACCCGTATCGACGGCGAAACTGTCATACGACGCGAATCCGGTTTTCGCGAGTGCCTCTATCTCGAGCGTCGCGATCACCGAGATTTGTCGATCATTTCTCATAAAATCAACGCCGGGAATTCGATCCCGATATCGACCCCGCTCGCGGCAATCTTGTCGTGCCGCGCCGTACATTGTGAACGCGGCTCTACCGCACCTCGTACCTTTGTGATTTAGTGTAAAATTCGTGCCCGCTATCGCGTCCCCGAGTAACCAAAGTGAGCCTGAGCCTCTCACACGTCTCCGTGTTCGCGGTCGCTCATCTTCCTCGCGAGCAAGATATCCGTCGGTCGCGTGCAAGATCTCCGATCGCGGGGGCGGTCATTTATCGCTCTTCAAGATCTCCGTTTCGCGGGCCACGCAGAGATACCGAGCGACTCAAGATTTCCGCCCGACATTCCGCGAAGGCTCAGCCCGCTCGGGTGCGCGAGAGTGCGAGAACTGTGTATCAGACTGTACAATAAATTGTGCTTGTCAATCAAATAAAGGGCGTGCGTTACCTAAACCCACTCTTCGCTAACTCCTAGGCTCTTGCTCCGCGCCCTGGTCAGGGTGGTCCCGGCATTCATTCGTGTCCCGAGGGCACCTCGGCAGAGCACGAAACAAACACACTTGCAAAATGGAAAATTTCTGAACAAATCGTCAACTTTCTAATTGTATGCGTGCAAATAATCTAGATTTATCAAATTATGAGGCTTTAATAAGTCACATAACATCATGTATTAATACTGAATTACCCAAAATCGCGTTGGAAGCACTGAAACGAAAAATCATGATTTTCACGAAGAATTTGAAGTCAAAATGGGTAGCTAGCTCTTACAATTACAACAAATTTATTACAAAGTATAAAAATTGGTTAAATTGTGAATTTTCTTTTCCGAACGAAGTACTGAATTTAATTCCTACTTCTTCACGTACGTGTATGCCTCTTAATAGATCAAAAAGTTTCGTAGAATGTTCCAAACGACATAAAAGAAAGGGAACTAAGGAAGTACGGAATAATCTGGAAATGATTGATTTTATTGTTCGGAAAAAGTTGAAATCCGAGATAACGCGCTATTTATATATAATTTTATCCAGAGACATCCCGAACATGTCAAAAAGATTAGACAATTCTGTGAAGAAATTGAAAATGGAACAGATTTGATTGATAAGGATACTGCATTAAGTACTTTTATTTCTGCAAAATTAACACGCTATCAATATAATATTATTCGTGACGTCACCAAATTTAGATTTAGAGCACTACCTAGTTATTATCAAATTCAATTATCGAAAAAAGATTGTTTTCCACAGCGAAAAACAATAGAAATTTCTGAAATAGGTGTCAAAGTCTCTCTACAAAGTCTTTTGGATCATACTGCTTTTAGATTCATTAAACTGCTATGTCCTCGTTTAAGTGCATCTGCAAATTTAACGATGATATCTAAATGGGGTTGCGATGGTGCTTCCGATCAATCGCGTTACAAGTTGAATTTTGATCATCCCTTATACGATGATTCTAGTATTTTTATATGCAGTTTTGTACCAATAAAAATTTATTCTAATGAAAATGGCGAAGTATTGTGGACAAACGATACCCCTTCCTCAACTCGTTTCTGTAGACCGATCGAATTCAAATTCGTGAAGGAAGAAGAAACTGAAGTCAAAGCTATTACTGAGAGAATTAAGGAAGAAATATCTTCTTTGATATCATCTGTTTCCGAAGAAGGTATTTCGATACAGCATACGCTTTTATTTACTATGATCGACAATAAAATCTGTAACATAATGACAAATACTAAATCATCGATGAAATGTTATATTTGTGGCGCTTCTCCAAGATGAAATGAACGATTTGAATTTAATGAAACAAAAAATTGTGAAAGATGAATACTTTTCGTTCGGACTTTTTTCATTACATTGCTGGATTCGCTGTTTCGAATGCTTATTACATATTTCGTATAAAATTAATATCAAATGTTGGTCAGTGAGGAATGAGAGTCATAAACGAGAAGTCGAGCAAAGAAAAAGAAAGATACAGACTGCCTTCAGAACAAAAGCAGGTCTCTTGATAGACTTCGTGAAACAAGGAAAAGGTACATACAATGATAGCAACACGGCCAGAAAATTTTTTGCTAATCCAGAATTATCAGCTGCCATTATAGGTTTAGATAAGAATTTAATAACCCGATTTGGAGTTTTGTTGCAAGTAATCGCTAGCGGTAATAGGATTAACGTGTTGGAATTCGAATCCTATGCTTTTAGAACTGCCGAATTATTTGTATCATTATACCTATGTACTATATGCCAGTCTCAGTCCACAAATTATAGATTCATGGCAGTGATATTATAAAAAATGCTATCGTACCAATATCAATAGGACAATTATCTGAAGATGCTCAGGAAGCAAACCATAAATATTTTAGAAAATATAGAGAAAATTATTCGCGAAAAATGTCGCGAATACAAAATAATAAAGATGCAAAATGTCTATTATATTTCAGCGATAATGATGTAGATTATGATGATTAAGTTCAAGAAATAGATGTGAGAAGCAAGAAAAACAGTTCCTTTTCTATTATAAAACTCACAAAAATTAAGCATTCTGAAGTTTAAGACTATCATTGAAAATCAAATTGATTTTATTTTTTAACCGACTTCAAAAAAAGGAGGTTCTATATTCGGCGTGTATGTATGTATGTCCACGATTTTCTCTAAAACTACAGGACGGATTTAAATGCGGTTTTCACTGTCCTATAGAGCAATTCTCCAGGAAGGTTTTAGTATATGAAATATCGCGCTAGAACATCAGAGTACGGAGCAGTAAGGAAATATGCGATAATAATTATTCATATTAATTTAATGAAGCACTAAAAAAGTATAAATTAAAAAATTTTGTTAAAAATAGAACCGACTTCAAAAAAAGCTCTAAAAAGTATTTAAGAAATAAAAAAAATTGAAAAAAGCTTTAAAAAGTATAAAATAATACTTTTAAGAATCCCTTTCAATTTTTTGAAATCGGTGCAAAATGAATAATACTTTTAAGAATTCCTTTCAATTTTTGAAGTCGGTACCAAATTAATAATTACTAAATTAATTTGGCGCCGACTTCAAAAATTGAAAGGGATTTTTAAAAGTATTATTCATTTCGCACCGATTTCAAAAAATTGAAAGGGATTCTTAAAAGTATTATTTTATACTTTTTAAAGCTTTTTTCAATTTTTTTTCAATGTGATTTCTGCCCAGTGCTCTGAATGTTAACGTGAAGAAATTCAAGCAAGCGCGGGTAAACGGTGTACCCTGTGCCGTTTGCCCATAAAACGACTTGGTATGCCTAATCCCGATCTCCGGGCAACAGATGACCCCGGTCGTATCGATCAACATGGGAGCGAGTGAGCACGGCACTTGCGACGGTGACTCGTCAAACGTGAGCTACGATCGCTCGACACGAGTACCGAGGGGATAGGGAGCCCCACCACCACACGTGGCTAGTGGTGCCCTATCATTTGGTGTCGGACTCTCGGGGGCGTAAGGGTCGCTGGAGGACACGTGGGGTCTCGGAGAGACAAACATGTGTTGCATGACCTTTATAGTAGGGGGGCTTCGGCCACCCCAACTCCGCAGTCTCTCGAGACCGTTGACGCGTGCCAGGAGCTGCGGAGCGCCTGCTACCTGGGTAAGACCTCAGGTACAATTAGTGTCATAGACACGTCAGTGTCATATAGTAGTCGCCGGGAAACCGTGCCCCTACGTCTGAGGAGTCGGCTTGTCCGGGAGTACGTAATCGTGAGGAATGGGCTTTGTAAGGGGGCTTTTAAAATTCCCCGGTGTCGGCTCTGATTCTAGCGTGAAGGGAAGTACTGGGAAGAATCGCGCGACACCCCGGGTACTGGGGGGGCTAACCGCCCCCCTAGACTCCCCGGTGCGGTCGTAACTATGACTCTCTATAAAATAGCCAAATGCCTCGTTATCTAATTAGTGACGCGCATGAAAGGATTAACGAGATTTCCACTGTCCCTATCTACTATCTAGCGAAACCACTGCCAAGAGAACGGGCTTGGAAAAATTAGCGGGGAAAGAAGACCCTGTTGAGCTTGACTCTAGTCTGGCAAAGTACCATTTTATTTAAAAAAATGTTATATATTGATTATTGCTCATTTTTACATACTCAATTCACTTCATACGTTACAGTTATAGAATAATCATCTATGCGCTTTATGAAAAATTGTTAATTAAATAAGTTTGATTTCATACACTAAATGTATAATAATCGTACATTATTTATGTCAAATTTCAAGTTATTTCATTGAAAAATGTGGAAGTTATAAGCAAATGACCGAAAAATGAGGCGTTCGCTCCACTGTGCGACGTCGCGAAGAGACGAAACCGAACCCTGATGGAGACCGCGAAATATCTTTTGATCTAGTCGGGGTTGCCGCCGTCTTTCTGGGCAGAGGCCGTAAACACGGCAAACTTTATTCGAAACAGGTGCCCTACGAGCAGGGTGAAAGGGAGGACTCCGTATGAAGCCTACGGAAAATCGCCGGACATGAGTTACTTCAGATATGAGGTATACATCCTGGACCTAACCCCTAATAAAAGCAAGTTGGCACCGCGAGGAAGGGGGTTTTCATCGGTTACAGCCAAGAGTCGAAAGGATACAGAATCTGGGTTCCGAGCGAGGAGAAAATACGGGTGTCGAAGGACATAAAGTTCCTGGAGGAGATGTCCAATCAACCGGGCAACCTTGCGGACAACCTCTACCTGGAGAAACATTATCCCCGAGACGGATCGAAACCCATAAACGAGAGTAGCACGCCGAAGCTCCCGAACGAACCCTCCGACGAGATTTAACTGGTCGGAAACCACGGTCGACCAGGTGACGACGACGCAGACATTGCAGACAGACGTGACGACCAGATGGACCGAGGAAGAGGAGGACGATGAGGAAGGAGAGGAAGAATCTCTTCCCATCGATCAACCCGATGGCGTGAGATGAGGTCCAGGTAGACCCTGGAAGGTGCTGACGGGACGATCGGGAAGACCCCGTAAAGTATACCAAATTTTCGGGCGCAAGGAACAGGTCGACATGGCGTTCTTGGCTGAAGTTCCTATAGATCGAGCGCTGTCCAGTTCGGAATCAGAGGAGTGGATGCGCGCCATGATGGACGAGGTTAAAACGGTACTCAAGAATGATACCTGGGAACTGGTGAAGCGGCCGGAGGGACGGGATGTCATCGGAAGCCGTTTCGTGCTTCGAAACAAGCACGGTGCCGCCGGAACTCTGGAGAAACGGAAAGCCAGGATCGTCGCGAGAGGATTCTCACAGCGAGAGATTTCCACGAGACCTACGCCCCCGTGGCACGGCTGAGCTTCATTCGACTGGCCATAGCAATCGCGGTGCGCAAAGGGATATCCGTCCGATAGTACGATGTGAAAACCGCTTATCTAAATGGTACATTGGAAGAAGAGGTCTACATGGAGGTCCCAAATTCGTTGGACGAGATCCTGCCTTGCATCATCGAGGACGGGCAGTCCGACCATCGAGTCGTCGCCGCAGCGAGAGCCATGCTAAGTCAGTTAACGACCGGCGATCGAATTTGCCACATGAAAAAGGCACTTTACGGACTGAGGCAGACTGGTCGTGGCACAAGCGCCTTGATGAGAAATTTCAAAGCCTCAGGGCGATCCAATCAAGGGGCGACCCGTACATCTATTTGAAGGGCAAAGGCAACTGCTTGCTGTCGTCATATATGTGGATGACATCATCATCATGTCTAAGAATCTTTAGACAGTCATATGATTCGAAGCAGACCTGGGGAAACGTTTCGACGTGAAAAACGTCCGGGAGTTGAAGCGGTGTCTGGGAATAGATTTCGTGCAGGATCATGGTGTCATTAGAGTAAGCCAGCAAACCTACATCACCGACCTTTTACAGCGCTTCGGGATGCAAGACTGCAAACCGGGTTCGACGCCTCTCGAATCGAGAGTCTCGAATCGACGTCAGTACAAAGCTGACGAATACGAATCCATGGCTGCTGACGGTCAAAAGCCACCTTATCGTGAGCTGATCGGGGGCCTGCTATACCTCTCGTTGGGGACTTGCCCAGATGTGGCCCACGCAGCAAGCCTGCTCAGTCAGTTCAATGACTATTTCGGGAAAACTCACTGGGCCGCAGCGAAGCCTGTATTGCGCTATCTCAAAGAGACTGCGGATTTCGGCATCACCTATAAGTACGGCAAGGATGATTTCCAGGGCTCGTGGACGTTGACTGGGCCGGGTCCGCCCATGACCCGCCGTTCATTATAAATGCATATCTTTTATAGGATATGCATTCATAACGAACGGCGGGTGCGTATCCTGGGACTCTAAGAAGCAGAGAACTGTGGCTTTGTCATCAACCAAGGCTGAGTATATGGCGCTCAGTGAGGCCGCAAAAGAGGCCATTTATCTTCAAGAATTCGAAATCAACGCGGATAGAGTAAAGTTGTCTAATGACAATCTCGGAGCTCAAAGACTCGCAACGAATCCGGTATTTCACGCGCGAACGAAACACATAGACATTCGTCATCACTTCGTCCGCGAGATCGTCGACGCGGAGCTAGTCAGGCTGAACCACGTGGCATCGGAGGAGATGCCTGCCGATGTATTGACAAAGGCGTTAACCAAGCCGAAGCACGAGAATTGCATCGGACTTCTCGGGCTATCTAAGGTGCCAGGTACAGACGGCGCTTTCGTCGAGGAGAAGTGTTAAGATTTACCGACCAACGTGTGCGACTTAAGCGCCGTCTGAGCTAACCGACTGTGGCGCGTTGACACGACTCATTTCCGTTATTATATTATTCACGTACGTTTGCGTTTTCCTTTGTGCAACAGCTAAAGTGTGCAATTAAAGTTTTCTTGATCTAAAGCTAAATCCCACACGTTATCTTTATAACTAAGTAGCTTAGCGACAGTAGTAATTTATTTTTGACAAACTATTAATTATTTTTATAATAAAGAATTTATTTCTCTTAATTACCAATTTGCAAAAAAATTAATTTATTTTCGCCTAAATACTAATTTTCACGTAATTAGAAATTTTTCTCTGACAAATTACCAACTTTTTTAGTAATGCGTAATTCACTTTTACCTAAATATTATTAATTTTTACGCAATTAGTAATTTTTTGTGACTAATTACTAATTTTCTAATTCAATAAAAATTTAGGTAAATATGTAGTGAAATTTTCAAATTTTGTGTATTTTGGGTAAAAAAAGATTCTCAGAAAGAAAATTGTCGCTCATGTTCCGTTTGTTTATAATTAATACTTAAAATATCATGATGTCGGTAAGTAAAGAAATAATAATTTATGGATATATATTTTGTTTCTTACTATTAGATTATATGTTATTTACAACTTCATTGAATTATATATTTTAAAATTATAATCTTTGTTAAAGCAGAGAATAGTAGAAAGCATGCAGAGTATTCTCTGCTTTAACCAAAAGCAACTGTTGTCTGCTTTAATGTCCTTTAAATTTCTCAAAACATTTTTTGAATAAATTTGGGCCATGTATTTACATTATCAATTTTATCTTGAATTGCAAGCAAGGACTATTATTATAATTTGTTCTACTGAATATCAGTTCTACTGAATATTCTACTAATATATCAATCAGATTTTTCCGTATCTAAAGCCGTTTCCGAGATCCAAGGGGATTATTTTTAAAAACAACCTCAAATATCTCTTAAGGTGGTTAGTTAAAAATGATAAAGATCCAAATTTTCTTTAAACTTGCAGCAAAACTAATTTAGATATTAATACGTATGTGTGTTAAATTTGAGTTCGATTTACCGTATAGTATTTAAGCGAGATATAATCGCTTAAAGTTGACTGCCCAGATAGCAAGATGACGTCTAAGGACGTCTTAATGACGTTAGAGGACGTCATAAGACGTAATTAATACGTCATTTGACGTCACTCTGCTACCTGGGTGTATTTAACATTGTGTTTATGGCCGCTGAAGTAGAAAAACTAATACTTGGACATGTATTTGTCAGTAGCAAAAAATCTAAAATAAGGATTAAAATAAAAAATTGAGCAAAAGTAATTGAATTTTTAAAGAAGTGGATGTTTAAATTTCAACGACACTGACTGTATAGTATTATAGTATGATAAATAAAAAAAAAATTGGGTTAGGTTAATTTGGTTAGTTTTTTCGTGCGCGGTCATGCTTTGTGGATGTGGCAACGTCAAAATACTATTTTATTTTCTGTAATTCTTTTTTATTTTGTCGGTTTTTAATATTCTAAGAGAAGCAATAGTGTTTAAAAATCTGTTTTTGAATTTAATAATAAAAGAATTCATTGAACTTTATTGATCAAGCCTAATTTTGACTAGCATAGTTGGGATTAAACGATTTTAGAGAAAAATGATGAGATTTGACCCTACATGGTCGTTTGAAGGTCACGTGAACGTCACCTTCAATTTCTTAAATGGAACCCTCTCATATTGTAGTATATCGTTTGAAAGGGCATAAAAAGGAAAAAATTTTGGCGCCAATTAGAGGTCGATACGTTGACCCATTCAAAACTTATTTAAGGTCAAAAATAGGCTTTTTCGAACTTTGACCCTAAATAACTCCCGAAAGGGTTAACGTATCGACCTCTAGTTTGCGCTAGAAATTTTCTTCTTTTATGTCTTTTCAAAAAATATACTACAATGTGAGGAGTTCCATTAAGAATTTTTTAGTTGGTGTCTCCTAGGGCACTAAAAAATTTCAAGTGGAATCCTCCATATTGTAGCATATCGTTTAGCACACGCACACGCACACACATACGGACATTTATTTTTAATGCAATTTTCCGACGTTTTAGAACATTCAGAACACATTGGCATCGAAAACTAAAAAAACAATTTTTTCTTCGGTCTTTTCTACCCCTATTTCATATATAATTCTTTAAGATTTGGTTGATTAGACTTAGCTTTATATGCGATCAAAGGTCCATATGCGAAATCCATATATGGACCATGTAGTCTGAACTCCCAAAGTCAACATCGATTTGACATTGCATGAGCTGACTCTCTATCAATTCATAAAAAGGTTAAATTTAAAATTAAAAAAAAGTGTGCAAATAAGAAACTTGCACATTGCTTCCTTATCATTACAGATCGCTACCATTGCTCCTATTTTATTTTGCTCATAAAGCTTCCTCTATGAGGAAGCCAAACTAATAAATACTAATAATTAAGCATCAAATAAAATACAAGCTTCCTTATAAGAGGAGCTTTGTGAGCGAAATAAAATAGGAGCAATGGTAGCGATCTATAATGATAAGGAAGCAATGTGCAAGTTTCTAATTTATTTAAGTATGTGAATGAAGAAAGTGACGTGAAGAGAGTGAAGTAAAGTGAAGTGAAATAAAGTGAAGTGTGCGTGAGAGAAGAGAGTGAAAGAGATGCAAAACGTGCTTGCATGTGTGTGCGCGTAGCATTGTTGCTGTGTTTTCCAATGTTATTGCCAGTTCTGAAAATCTATGGTATGCGTAATACAATGAACTATAGATTTTCTGTGCTGGCAGTAAATATTGGACGCAGCTCGTGTGCAGCGATCAGCAGACACTCGACGTAAACACCCGCGTCTAATAGTGAGTTCCGTTGTTCTTGCCTACAACGTTCTGCACGGCCCGTAATAAGGTAACTATTTTTATTTATAACTCGAAAACTAAAGCTTTGAAGAAAATTTTAGTATAGGAAAAATGGTCTCAGAATTGAGTCAAGAATCCGACATTTGTGGGAAAATACGATTATTTACACTTATTCTGTATTATACATTTTTAATAAAAATACTAAAAACTAGCAAAAAATATTACTAAGAAAAAATAAGTATACGTTATTCAAAAATAAATATTTAATGAAGGAAGTTTTATATTATTGATGACTTTTATAATTGTGTTATTTCATAATATATACCTGAATACTTGGGCCTGGAACCATGCGATTAATAGAAAATATTGTTTTTTCAATTCCATCACTTATGACGCATTGACACGATGACGTAATTCTCGAATCATTTACTGGTGTATCGCAATAGTTGCATGCACTAAACAGAAAGAAAAAGTTAAAAAACAAATAATTTTATAAATGTTACACTTTTAAACGCGCTTTTGTGTGCGTGTGTGTGTGTGTGTGTGTGTGTATGTGTGTGTGTGTGTGTGTGTGTGTGTATCTGTGTCTGCATGTGTTTTATTTTGATCATATTATGATATCTCAAAAACTTGAAACTCTATAAAAAAAATGTTTTAGTGTCAAACAGAAATTGCATGATTTTGGAAGAAACAGTATAAGCGACATTAATTTAACCTTTTTTGGCTAATCTCTTGGTTAAAAGACACTTTTGTTTTCTAAATTAACATTTTTGTAATATAAATTTTTTTACATAAGTCGATTCTTTTTAATATATTCTGCATATAAATATAACATTTATCAATGTTGTTATACAGCAGAGTTACACAGGGATAGGTAGGTAAAACGACGATAACAGTTTCACAGTCTTTAATACGAGGATACTCAAACAGCGGTTTTGCAACGACTGACTTTACATCAGATAAATAGAAAGGAACATGGCATACGCCGAAACTAAAGATCGATAGATATACGCGATATATCGAATATGTCGATATCCCCAAATGTGTGGCGATTAATGGAAACTGACTTTATACACAACAATCAAAAAATCTATATTTTTGAAACATTTCATGTTTTATACGAAAGTATGTCAGAATAAAATACGAAATATCTCGTGAAATATCCGATAACCTTATTATCATATTTTTATGCACAAAATAATAAAACAATGTGTAAAATAAAGATTGGTATACTCTGGTCAATAAAGTTATCGCAACACTCAATTCATATCAAAATTTCGCATAACTTTATAAGCATATCTCCGTGAAAAATTGTCGTATTTGAAAAAATTTGTCTCCATTTTAAAGGGTAAGATTTTGAATTTATCTTCCTCCCTCCCGCCATCTCTTCAAAAGAAAGAATGTGTTTCGTTTCCAAAAAATTGCATAATTTGATACATTCTACGGGGTGGAATAAATTTTTCTCGCAAATATCGTGATAACCGTAAAACAGGATCATCGTAAAATATGGACGTTGTTAAAAATATCACGAGATGCGAGATGTCGAGGAGGAGTGGAGGGAGATTGAGCGAACGTTACGTGAAGTATTCGAGTGACCGGCGCGACCGGATCGTTGGCATGGAAATAACAACGTTCAAGTTTCACATACTTAAAAAACAACTTTTCCGGCTGTTGTTACAACATTAATTTTGACAAGCTGCACGACGTTACGATTATTACTTTCGGACACGAAAAGTCTCTTCGCCACACGTTCGCATCCTGAGAATCCAGACAACGGAGACGACGTACGAGCCCGGGATCGTGTACCCCCTGCGAGGGACTCGGCAAGCATTCGACAAATCAAGAAACGCCGGAGCTCGACGACAGTAGCGATATGACGACGTTCTCGGATAATCTCGGACACCACCAGATTTTCCATCTGTCATCCCGGAACAGACGCCGTGTTAATCTTTTCAAAAAACCGGTAAGAGTATTCAGGAGTACTTCTGGCTGGGTATTTATTCGTTCCATAACTGGTGTTTCTCAATTCATCCTTTTGGCTCTGGTTAGAATTCTAGCCAAAGGATCAGTTATGTGAACAGGCCAGAAGTTCTTTCTTGGCGATTATTCGGTTTACAACCGATAATCGTCGTGTAATAAGCCCGGCTTCGATTGCGAACGCCGTTCCTCTCCGTATGAGAGCTGAGACCAGATCTTTGAAACTTCCTAACATTTGAAGATCTACGGTCTATTCGAAATACTCAGAAACACAATTTTTTATTCTTAAGAAATAAACAATTTGTATATCTATGAGTTATTTTCCGTAATCAAGCCTTTATATTCGAGTCTTTATAATTAAATAACTAAAATAAACTAATTGAATTTCCTAATGAACTATCACTTTCTCTGTACTGTATTGAATTATAAAAATGAAATTATATTATCTATCTTTCTTGAACGATTTTAATACAAGTAAAACGAATTTGAACATAACTATTTATAAAATATTGTCTGAGACACTTCTTCTGAGTCTTGCTGTGTTCGTTTATTCAAACAGATACAACGGAATCAAGTCTTAGAGAAGACTATTCCTAACAGACGTTTACTTGCAAACTATAAAAAATGAGGTCCGTACGATTTTTTTCGTGAAGTTACGGCGTATCAAAGTTACCTGTGCATTTTTATTTTTCGTTTAGTTACTGCCTGCGTTAGTTTTATACGATAAGTACCACAGGGAGGTGGCTGGTTGGATTTTGCCCATTGTATGTGTGCGCGTGCGTGTGTGTGTGTGTGTGTGTGTGTGTGTGTGTGTGTGTGTGTGTGTGTGTGTGTGTGTGTGTGTGTTCGTGCGTGCGTGCGTGTGTGGGGAGGTGTGGTGTGTGTGTGTGTGTTTTGGGGGAAAGGGATACGAGTATGTTTGGACTTAACCCTATATATATAGAACGGTACACTTCTAAAAAGAAATAACTTTCGATGCTTTTTACTCGGCAGTTTTCAATGCGCTAAGCCTCCGGTGCGCCACCCCCTCCTCCGGTAGTAAAGCCGGTGGAGGTGGGGGTGACTAGGGGGGCTGGAAGGAGGGCGCCGCTACCCCTGCTCCCTTAACCGCTAGGCGAGAGCCTAGTCGGGGCGGGGGCGAGGGGCGGGGCGAGCCCCTCCTGTCATTAGGAGGAAAAGCAAAACCAGAGCTGCGGGACTGACCCCGCCCAGGACGGAGGCAGAGACACTCACTGTCCCGGGGGGCGGGGCGGCCTCGTATGCCGAGGTCCTGAGGTTCGCGAGGGAGAAGGTCGCCAGGCCGACCAAGTGCGTGGAGTTGCGCGTGGGAGGCCTGGACGACTCTGTCACCCCTGAGGAGGTGGCGGTCGCCATCGCCGCAGCTGGCGGCTGTGAGGTGGGGGACGTGAGGATCGGGGAGATCCTCCGTCCCCCAAAGGGAATGGGAATCGCCTGGGCGCGGTGTCCAGTGGGCGCAGCTACCCGGGCGATAAAAAGAGGGATCAGGGTGGGCTGGAGCAGGGCCAAGTTGGAACTGCTCCAGACCCGGCCCCTGAGGTGCTACCGGTGCCTCGACGTTGGACACGTCTGGGCCCGGTGCACCTCCTCGGTGGACCGCAGCGGTCGTTGTTACCGCTGTGGTGTTGGCGGCCACCGGGTTAGCCGCTGCTCTGCGGCGACCCCAAAATGACCGCTTTGCGCGGATTTGGGGTTGCCGGCTGAGCACCGAATGGGGGGGGCGTCTTCCCGCCCAAAGAATAGTGGGGTGGGAGAATGACGGCCTCCGGGGAGAGCCCGGGAGACTGCCCCCCTGGAGGGAACAGCAGTTCCCGGGGAGGGGAGGGGGGGGATGCGATGGTCTGGGAGCCCTTGGACTTCCGGCCGCATCGTCCTCCCTCCTGACATTAGGTAGGCGTAGCGGGTCGGGGGGGGGGGGGGCTTGGGCGGATTCCCTAAGGGGTTTCCGCCACGGGTGCTCCCCTCGGCTCGCCGGGGGATCCTGATCCGGGACGAATCCTGGACCCGGGTCCCCCAAGCCGCGGCCCGGGGGAGGGGTGGACTGGTTCCTCTCCACGGAGGTCCCAGCCCGTATCTCCCTCCTCACGGGTCGTGTGGGGGTCGGGGCTCAAGCGGGAGTTCTTGAGCCCCGACTCCGCCCCCGCACAACACCCTAAGGGGCGCGGCGATGGGGATTGTGGTACCCGTCGCCGCTTTAGGAAAAGTACCCTCGCCCCGCGCGCCATCATCGACGCGCGCGGCGGGAGCCCGGGGGGCCCGCGGGATTGAGACAGGTCCAGGCCTGCTCGCGGGTTCCCCGGGAAGTAGGAGCCCCTAGTTGGGGCATGGAGTGGGCCAACCCCGAATGTAATAATAACTGTTCCCGGGGCGCCCATTGAGACTCCAGCGTAGGCCACACGTAAGGTTTTTAGCCGGTAGGAGTCCGGCATAACTGTCCGTCCCTCCCCCGGGGGCGGCGGTACTCATGATGAGTTTTCCTTACGTAAAAAAAAAAGTTTTCAATGCGCTGGCTCGATTATTGGTGCATCTTAATAGTTAGTAGGGAGTTCTCCAAAGTTTCCTCCCCTGGTTCGGACCCATCTTCCCGTACGATATATAGAAATGGCGCGACTTTTAAAATTGCTATGGGTTACGCTAACCCAGTGTACCGTTCTAGGGTTAAAATTGCGCATTCCCCGCTTCGTCTTCGGGTAACCCTTGCAGACGTTCACGCATATTGATGCAAATTCTAATTGTGGAGAAATTTCGTATATCAGTATTGACGCAATTTTATCTTTATGCACGACCATGCTCACCCACACACTGCCAGGATTGCCCGTAACTTCCTCGAAGAAAACAATATCGAGGTACCATATCCGCTGATGAGTCCAGATTTGAATACCATCGAACATGTGTGGGATGGGAAGGAGGCTACGAGATTTAGAGAGACCATCAACCAATCTATAGCAACTGGGAGCAGCACTACATCGGATATGGTACAAAATTAATTATCAGGTCACAATTAGAATCTGCATCAATATGCGTGAGCTCTGAAAGGGTCATCTAAAAACGAGGGAAAATACACAATTTTCAATCCGAACATACTCATATTCCTTTTCCCCAACACGCACGCACCTCACGCACGCACGCACACACACACGCACGCACGCACCCACGCACGCACGCACGCACGCACCCACGCACGCACCCACGCACCCAGGCACCCACGCACCCACGCACGCACGCACCCACGCACATGATGGGCAAAATCCGACCAGTAACCTCCCCGTGATACTCATCGGATAATGCGGTAACTGAACAAAATAAGTAGGTTACTTTGATAACTCTGCGAAAAAAATCGGACCACATTTTTTAAATTTGCAAATAAAAGTCCATATTTTACGATGGTTAGAGGAAAGTGGGGTAATTCGAACCATCCTAAGTCTTTTTCAAGATATATGTAACTTGAAAACTATTAAAGATAACTAAACTTTGTTTTCGCTGAATTGTAATGCCAAATGTTTGTTACAATGGCTGCGTTCAGCAGAACGTAACAGTATTGCAACTGTTTTATGATTCTCTGCTGAAAGATTCTAAACGCATCTAAAAGTCTCAACACTCAGCGGTCGCCATGGTTTTCAGCGAATTAAAAGTACGCGAAACGTCAAGCTGTCAAGCAAAACGTCATTGACATATAGTATAGACTACGGTATGTACAAATATTAATATAAGAAAATAAAGAAATATATAATTATAATTTAGATAAAATCGGGTTAGCACGCATATAACATAGAATGATAGGTTAAGGGGGTCTATACACGTACGAGTTTCGGTCGTCCGGCTCGGCTCGGCTTCTACTCGTTCATGGATGGGATGTCACGAGCCAGGCTCGGCGTCAGATGAGCCAAATTCGCACATTTTCTTTTCGTGTGTGGTGAAAAAACGTTCGAGTCCGGCTCACGAATCAAGCTCGCCGAGCCGGACTTGCGAGCCAAACTCGTACGTGTATAAACCCCCAAATGTATATAAAATATGTACTTTAATGCATTATATTTATTAATTAAATGTCATGTACTTATGTAAACTTTTTCAATAATTATTTTGAAGAAAATTACCAAGAGATAGTAGGAATGCATGATATATTACAAGATGTGCCACAAACATCATTAGAAAGTATGTACATTTTATTATAGTAATATTATAATTTGAGTTAGTACATTACATTTAATTATATAATATATAATGCATTAAAGTATTACATATTTTGTATACATTTAACGATTTAACCTATTATTCTATGTTATATGCGTGCTAACCCGAATTTATCTAAATTATAATTATAATATATTTCTTTATTTTCTTATATTAATATTTATACATGCCATTTTGTAACTTTCTGTGCGTTTCTACTGTATCTATTGCGTTATAAATAATATTTTTATATGTATATTTATATTTATACATTCTCAGCGATGTTAATACACTGGAGGCAGTTATTTTACTGATAACGTTTTGCTTGAGATACAGCGTACTTTTAGTTCGCTGAAAATCATGGCGACCGCTGAGTGGACGTGTTGAGACTTTGAGTGCGCTTAGAATCGTTCAGCAGAAAATCATAAGCAAAACGGTTGAAAACTGTTGCGTTCTGCTGAACGCACCCAATGTGTGCCTAACAAATTTCGTTTACTTATAGTAAGTTTAATCAAAAAAAGGTAAAAAAAAGGCGCCAAGTACACGCGCAATGTATGTTGTAAATCCAAAAATCTTAAATAGTAGTAGCTTTATTTCTCCCTAACAAGATAATTAACAAAATTGCGTACCTAACTCAACCCAAGTGATATGTATAGTAGCTTTATTTCTCTCTAACAAAATAATTCACAAAATTGTGTTACCTAACTCAACCCAAGTGATATGTATAGTAGCTTTATTTCTTTCTAACAAAATAATTCACAAAATTGCGTTACCTAACTCAATTCAAGTGATATGTATTTCAAAAAAAGATGTGAAATCTTTAAAGTGCGCCAATTGCAAAGAGAATATATATACTTTGAAAAATAATTGTTGCGCAACTACTTTAAAAAAATAAAACTCAAGTAGTACGTATCTTTGTATTCCCATTCAAGGGTTTTCTCGTTCTAACCCAAGCTTTAATTCTTTTTAACAAAATTATAATATTACAAAAAATTAATCACAAAGAATTAAAGAGATAACAGTACAAAATAAAAATATTTAATTAAAATAAAATAAATAAATTTTTCTTGTAAAAATATTTGGCGCTGCTTTTTGACTCCCGTTGCATACTTCCCTAAATTGCTTTTTTATTCAATTAAAAATTTTGTGCTTTATTAAATTCAATCAAAATTTTAGTACTTTATTAAATTCAAGGTCTAGCAGCGCCAAGTTTTTTTACAAGAAAAATTTATTTATTTTATTTTAATTAAATATTTTTATTTTGTACTGTTATCTCTTTAATTCTTTGTGATTAAAATAATTTTTTGTAATATTATAATTTTGTTAAAAAGAATTAAAGCTTGGGTTAGAACGAGAAGACCCTTGAATGGGAATACAAAAATACGTACTACTTGAGTTTTATTTTTTTAAAGTAGTTGCGCAACAATCATTTTTCAAAGTATATATATTCTCTTTGCAATTGGCGCACTTTAAAGATTTCACATCTTTTCTTGAAATACATATCACTTGAATTGAGTTAGGTAACGCAATTTTGTGAATTATTTTGTTAGAAAGAAATAAAGCTACTATACATATCACTTGGGTTGAGTTAGGTAACGCAATTTTGTGAATTATTTTGTTAGAGAGAAATAAAGCTACTATACATATCACTTGGGTTGAGTTAGGTACGCAATTTTGTGAATTATTTTGTTAGGGAGAAATAAAGCTACTACCATTAAAGATTTTTGGATTTACAACATACATTGCGCGTGTACTTGGCGCCTTTTTTTACCTTTTTTTAAAAAAAGGTAATTTTGTACTGATATCATGCATTTTGTAGTGATAAGCAAGTATCGGCAAAAAATTTCCATTTTTTATTTTTTACTTATTCACAAATTAGCAATAACAACAAAATTAAATTTTTATTGAATTTTATATATATATATATATATATATATATATTGTGACGTGACAAGTCGCGTCTCCTTCCCGGACGGGCTCGGCCGAGGGGAATTCGGGGATGCCTCCTCGTCGGCACGAGGGGAGGGCGGTCGCGTACTATTAATTGGTCTAATTAGCGTTTAAGTTTAAGGGATTGCCGGTGGTGACCGACGTCAACCTGTAACGGCCGCGAGCCGCAACGAGGAAGAGCGGTCAGGATCCAGGAAGCGGCCGGGGGACGCAGTCGACAGTCGGGTCGCCCGGACCTCCCCGCAAGCGCATGAGTGTCGCCGGCCGGAATTCACTCCGCACTCGGTCGTAACAGCGGCAGGAGAGGATTCGAGAGGACCCCGGAGTACACCCGAGTGAAACACTCAGGCCAGGGTGCCGAGGAGCGGCCCAGGGAAATGCGCAGCCCTGTGACCGCCGCCCCGAGGGGTTGCCGACTGACGGGGCCGAGGCCCGGCCAGCCTGACCCCCGAACTCCGGCTCAATCATCGCGGCCCGGACAGCCGGTTGATTTGAGAAGCCCGCGCCGAGTCGGAGGTAGTTGGAGCGGCGCCGCCGGAAAGGGAGGCGCGCGAGTAGCTGAGGCGCCGGTGAGAGCGCCCTGATGTGAGAATGGCGCCACCGGAAGGAGCGGCGCACGAGCGGCCAAGGCGCCGGGAGCGCGAGGATCGGCGATCCGGTCGAGCGGCACACGGCAGCGCAGGCGCGGGGAACCGGCGCGATCCCGGCGGAGGATAGTCCCGGGACTGTCGTGCCGGCAAGCAGCGAGGAAGCATCGCCCGAGTGACGAGCCCCCCGGACTGACGGAGAAGCCTCGGCGAATTGTAAGGTCACCACCCTGGCGTCCCCGCGTACAGAAGGAGGGTTGGCTCGAGGCGCTGGCCCCGGGCACATATCGGTTACCTAGGCCCTGCAGGAATTACCTGTGGGCGACGGTATGAGCGCGTGCATTACCTGGCGCTCGCATCGAGAGAATCGTGTCGGAAATCGTGCAGGGGCCCCGCCGAGAGTGAACTCCTGTAAGTAGAGACCAATGTGCCCTCCCCGGGAGCACCGCCGCGGCCGACAGTCGCGTGGCGTTTAATTGTGTGAGTCGAATTGATCGTGTCGTGTTCGCGCGTGTTAATCGGAATAATCGTGACGTGTTTCATCGTGTTAATCGGAATAATCGTGTCGCGTTTCATCGTGTTCGGAATAATCGTGTCGCGTTTTGTCGTGTCAATCGGAAGGGACGTAGCGTGTCGTGCGTGGAGATAAGGGGAGCAAGTTGCGGGGAAGACGGCGAGCCGCGAGTGGCACGTACATTGAAGGGCACTCGTAGTTAGCGTATCCGGGCCCTCGAAGACGGCGAATATTGCGTTTGGCGGGACAGGAAGGTCGTCGGGATTGGCGCGGGGCCGCGGAATCTCCGGACTTGCGAAGGAATTCGGGATTCGCGTGGCAAGCCGCGGGATCGTCCGCGATACGAGTCCGCATTTTGCGTTAGGGGGCACTCGCCGGCCAGCGTCGACGCGGCGAGATCGCCCATAATTTTTGCGTCGTGCGGAATCGAGGTGGCCCGGGTGCACGTCGAAGGCGCAAGCGGAGGTATTGCGATTCGGTTAGTCGGCCTCGTGGCGTGAGTATTCGTGGTATGTTCGGCGGAAGGTACCGCGTTGCCTTAATGCTCTCTCGCGTTAATCTTGTGTGTTCGAAGTGAGGTACCGCGCTACCTTAGTTATCTCTTGTGTTAATCTTTCGTGCGTTAGTCCGCGTTGACTATTTGTGCGTTCAACGGTTGCGTTAATCTTGTGTGAGCCCGTCTATCGTGTTTAATATTCGACATTATCGCGTTCATATATTCTGATATCCTAGTGTTACTATCCGACGTTCCCGTGTCCGCATATTGCGTTGGTCATCCGGCATTTTCGGAGGTAGTCTCTACCGCCGCTCCGCGTAATTTGTTGCATCGGCGTCGATTCGCCGCCACGAATGTCTCTTTACTAGCGGATCTAGTTTCGAATATGAGAGGCTCGGATATATGTTATCAAAACCTACACTGACTGATATGCAAATACATTATATCTACTGATTAAATATATTACATGTGATTCATTATTACGTTCTTGTGTGGTTAATTGCGTTACGCCTTCTCTCCGAGTTCCCCGAAAGGAAGCTACGCCCTGAGGTATCGTCGGGGATATCGCGCTGTATCGAGTAGAGTACGGTGGTGCGATCAGTCGCACCTGGCGCCCAATTATTTTGTGTCTGCATTAGTCGCGCGTTTTGCCAATCCACGATAGCCCTCCTCCGAATTGCGAGACCGGGGGAAAAAGCGTCGCAATATATATATGGAGCATTCCACACGCCAATTCGCAAGGGGTCAAACTTTGACCTTTTTATTTTTGATGGCTGCTCGTTTTTTAACAGGTCTTTATTTTTTGATTCCATATTTTTCGAGATATTTGCCTGGACTAATTAAAATGGAAAACTCTGTAAAAAACTATAGTAGGCGATTTTGTGTGCCTGTTTGCGCGCGCGCGCGCGCGCGCGCGTGTGTGTGCGTGTGTGCGTGTGTGTGTGTGTGTGTGTGTGTGTGTGTGTATGTGTATGTAAACGCGCAGGTGTATATAAATACATACTAATTATTTGTCGTATAATATTCAAGGACAAAGTAATAATAACAATATTTTGTTATTTCATCATCCTGACATTCCCGCGCGCATTCTTCTGGCGTTGAAAATGTCTGTTGAGAATGCCGTGTTGTTGAAGTCGGTTTTGACCTCCAATGTGCTAATACAATAATAGATTTTATTAATAAATTGTATAAATACACATTTATATAAAATAACCTTCTTAGAATTACATTTTTTTACAATTTTTTAATTTTATTGAGATGTAATTTCTAATGTTATATTAGATGGAAAAAATGAGGGTAATTATTTAGTATAGGAAAACCAGCCCCAATGACCTTGACCTTGACATATGTTGTCAAGGACATGACCTTGAGTAACTTTTTCTTATAACTTAGCCGTCGCTCATTCTTCATTAAAAAGTTATTAACAAAAAAAGTTTGAGAAATATAACAGTTTTAGTCGATACTAAGGGAAGTAATTTGCTGATGTGTGTATAGACAGTACACATGTAGGCGGGGGTAGGTGGGGGTGGACGTTGATTCGCGTGAAAAGTTGAAAACTCGAACCGTACAATAATAGACCTTGTTTCGCCCTGTAAGCAGGAGTAGGGTGGGGTGGGATGGACCTTGCTTTGCATATATGGTTCTCTGGACAGCATTGTACTTTCCACGCAAAGCGAGATTCACCCCCTCCCCCCTTGCTTATAAGGCGAAACGAGGTCTATCATTGTACGGTTGAGGTTTTCAACTTTTCACTCGAACCAACGTCCACCCCCACCCACCCCTGCTTGCGGGGAAGGAGCGGTAGCCCCTCCCCCGCCTACATGTGTACTGTCTACACATATATCAGCAAATTACTTCCTTTAGTACTGACACAAACTTGTATACCTATTTCTTAAACTTTTATGTTCATAACTTTTAAATAAGCAATGACCGACGATTAAGTTATAAAGAAAAGTTACTCAGGGTCATGTTCTTGACAACATATGTCAAGGTCAAGATCATTGGAGGTGTCTCCCCTTATCTTCATTTTTACCCTTTTCTATGCTAATTATTCTCTACTTTAACAAAAAGACTGTTAAATATATTAACGATTAACTGCTTTAAATAACTTTCCTTCGTTCATACATGTACTATTTTCACATACATTATTCGTTTGTACCTTTCAATACTCAAAACAACTGCTACATTTTTCAAACTTTTTTGTTCATAACTTTTAAATAAGCAATGAGCGACGATTAAGTTATAAGGGAAAGTTACTCAGGGTCATGTCCTTGACAACATATGTCAAGGTCAAGGTCATTGGGGCTGGTTCCTCTATACTAAATAATTACTATAATAATAATTTTATACATTATCAGATAAATAGAAAGAAGCAATAGGAACTAGGTGCGGTAATTGGTGCGTAATAATTTATATTCTCAGCCAATACATAAAAGCGAACGTTTCGACCCTTTTTGTGTCATCTTCAGCGCAATATCAATAAGTTAAATGCGAATTACATCAGTCGAGGTTTAATGAGTCAAATTTGATAATAAATAATAAATAAAACGAATATACGGGTAGTCAATTAGTTTATGCGGTCTCTCATAAGAGAAGTCCAGCAAGTGTATACGCAAATCAATCGCAAAAATCGCATGTAATTGTTATAATCAGTGCGATATCGTCGGTATTTTTTTTTATTTCTCTGTAAGTTACATCTCATACATTTTTACTTTATATTACTTGCAATTTTATACCATCTACTACGTGTGTTACTCCGTATATGATTATACAGGTATCTTTGAATTAACACTAACAAGTAAGTAACACTTCCCAAGTAATACACGCCGATTTTTTTTATCTTTTGGGGTGTGATTCAAGAACCCAAAAGATGATAATTTATGCCAAAAAATTAACTCAATATTGTTTAGACGACTTATACATTTAATAATATAGGAAGATATGATCAAATATCTCGCAAAAATATATATAAATATATAAATTTTATTTTATCGCACGATAATGAAACAAATCAGTTCCTATTAAAAACATCTTGTAATTTTATTTAAAAAGTTGGACGCGATCTTATCGTGATCTTCGGAGGCACTCCCTAGGTCAAGCAAAATCATCATCTTATGTGTCCATTGAAATCAGGCAATTTTTGTTTAAAAACTTTTCGCAAATGCGTTGTTTGCGAAATACTTGATCATACCTTCTTATATCATTTAAAAGAGAGCACCTTGTATAAGTCGTCTAAACAATATTGAGCTAATTTTTGGGCATAAATTATCATCTTTTGGGTTCCTGAATCACATCTCAAGAGATGAAAAAAATCGGCGTATATACGGCGTATCACTTAGAAAGTATTACTTGTAAGAACTTGACTCGACCGATCAATGTCTCGTTTCCTTCCTGGTTTTCCATTCTGGGAGTATCGTTTCAAAGATGCTTGGTTTGCGTCGGAGCACACACTTGCTGGACTTCTGCATTATGAGAGACCGCATCAACTAATTGACTACCAGTATATTCGTTTTATTTATTATTTTATCAAATTTGACTGCGTTAAGCCTCAACTGACGTAATTCGCGTTTAACTTATTAATATTGCGCTGAAAATAATCCAAAAAAAAGGGTTGAAACGTCCACTAAATGTATGTATTGACTGAGAATATAAATTAATGCGCACCAATTACCGCGCCTGACTCTTATTGCCTCTTTTTATCTATGTAATTTATTCAAGAGAGCCTTTATACACTTTAATTATATACATTATTTTGTATATAAAAGTACCCTGGCAAAATGATCGACAAATGAATATTTATGATAACTTTATTCTAAAACTTTTATGTCCAAAACGACAACGAAATTTCTTAATATGTTTAATGAATACATCTCATTTTCAAACATTAATGCACGTAATTTAAATTTAGCTTAAAACTTAAATAGTTACCTTGACAAAATTGAAGATTGACATTTATTAGAAATATCAACACAAATGTGAATGTAGACGACAGCAACATATTATAATAAAACCAAAAAAAAGGTTGTATGTTTACGATCGCTAATACCAAAGTACTATGAGTACAGTTTAAGTATAAAATTGTTTTTTACCGCAATATCATGATACAATTTCTGTTTTTAAGAGAAACTCGACTGTGTTTATGTAAATGCACGATACTTATCAGTTCTAAAGCAAGCTCACCTTGCAATTTATCACCTAAAGGACTTTATTTACAAGTAATATTTTTATTCTAATTTGTTGAATATTTATCGTGTTTTAAGCTAATGCAAAGTGCACTTATCAACGCAAGCTTTATTTAAGGATATATTATTAAAATGTGATAATAACAATATGATTAATTAGATATTTTCTTCATATACAATAAACAAGTATACAAAAACTAATTAAAAATTGAATTATTATACTAATTATATAACAAATCATCCGATACATAACAAACTAAGCTCTATGTTAGAGATAAAGTAAAAAATGAAATTTTCCAGTCTATTAGAGAAAGTACAGCTAATGTGGAACCTAACAAAAAGTCTTTACAAGAGAAAAAAATACGCCAAGCAAATAAAAGAAATGTATAAAACGGCCCCACCGGGTAAAACGGCCTCCCTCTGATTTTTACCAAGTACATAGCGTTGTCATTGAGAGACTTACAATTAGTAACTAGGTAATTATACAGAAAGAGGGCAACTTCACCGATTTCAATGACCTTGACATATGTCGTCAAGGACGTGATCCTGAGTAACTTTTCCTTATAACTTAATCGGCGGTCATTGCTTATTTAAAAGTTATGAACAAAACAAGTTTGAGAAATTTACAAGTTTGTGTCAGTGCTAAAGAAAGTAATTTGCTGATATGTGTGCATAGGCCATAGATAGTACACATGTAAGCGTGGGAGAGGCTACCGCCCCTTTCCCGCAAGCAGGGGTGGATGGGGGTGGACCTCGGTTCGCGTGGAAAATTGAAAACCTAAACCGTACAATAATAGACCTTTAATTAGATTGAAGCGAGGTTCACTCCATCCCACCCCGGCCTGCTTATAAGGCAAAACAAGGTCTATCATTGTACGATTCAGGTTTCAACTTTCTACGCGAACCGAGGTCCACCCCCACCCACCCCCGCCTACATGTGTACTGTCTATACACACATATCAGTAAATTACTACCCTTAGCACTGAAATGTTTTCTCAAACTTTTTTTGTTCATAACTTTTAAATAAGCAATGACCGCCGATTAAGTTATAAGAAAAAGTTACTCAGGATCACGTCCTTGACAACATATGTTAAGGTCATTGAAATCGGTGAGGTTGCTCTCTTTCTGTATAATTACTAAAGCTGGAAATGGTGCCATGAAACTATGCCAACACTAAGACAGAAAAATTTTTTGTGACTCATGCAAATAAAAATTGACTATTTTCCTACTGACTATAAGCCTAAATCAATTTTGCTTCCTCATAGAAGAAGCTTTGTTTTCGAAAACTTCGTATATGGACCTTTGATCACGTATAAAGCTAAGTCTAATCAACTAAATTTTAAAGAATTATATGAAACTAGCTGGTTACCCGGGCTTCGCCCCGGAGGACATATGTAATAAGACACGCAAATAGTCTCTCTCTCTCTCTCTCTCTCTCTCTCTCTCTCTCTCTCTCTCTCTCTCTCTCTCTCTCTCTCTCTCTCTCTCTCTCTCTCTCTCTCTCTCTCTCACTCTCTCTCTCTCTCTCTCTCTCTCTCTCTCTCTCTCTCTCTCTCTCTCTCCCTCTCTCCCTCCCTCCCTCCCTCTCTCTCCCTCCCCTCCCTCCCTCCCCTCCCTCCCTCCCTCCCTCCCTCCCTCCCTCCCTCCCTCCCTCCCTCCCTCCCTCCCTCCCTCCCCCTCCCTCCCTCCCTCCCTCCCTCCCTCCCTCCCTCCCTCCCTCCCTCCCTCCCTCCCTCCCTCCCTCCCTCCCTCCCTCCCTCCATCCCTCCCTTCCTCCCTCCCTCCCTCCCTTCCTCCCTCTCTCTCTCTCTTTCTCTCTCTCTCTAAAATGCTATAAATTGAAAAATATTACTTTTTTATCGACTGAAATTCAATTCCGTCGTATACAATTCTTTGAGATTCACTCAATTATTTCTTTAAAAAATTGGAAAAATTTCGTAACCAATTTCCAAAAAAATACCGGTTCCCAAAAAGATCGGCAACGAAAAACTATACAGTTTATAGCACTCCCCGGGAAATTCTACCCCTGTTTTATATACAATTCTTTAAAATTCGATCAATTATTTCCCGAAAAATTAAAAAACCGGTTTCCAAAAAATCAGTAACAAAAAACTATACACGTAGTGGCACTCCCCGGAAAATTCTACCCCTATTTCACATACTTTTGGTAAAAATTTGATCTGTAATTCTTTGAGATTCGGTCAATTATTTCCCGAAAAATTAGAAAAATTAGAAAAACCGGTTTCCAAAAAATTGGTAACAAAAAACTATTCACATAGTGGCACTCCCCGGAAAATTCTACCCCTATTTCATATACTTTTGGTAAAAATTTGATCTGTAATTCTTTGAGATTCGGTCAATTATTTCCCGAAAAATTAGAAAAATTAGAAAAACCGGTTTCCAAAAAATCGGTAACAAAAAACTATACACATAGTGGCACTCCCCGGAAAATTCTACCCCTATTTCACATACTTTTGGTAAAAATTCGGTTCAGGGATTTGGGCTAGGCGTTGATGAGTGAGTCAGTGAGTCAGTGAGTCAGTCAGGACATCTTCCTTTATATATATAGATAGGGGTAGACAAGGCCGAAGAAAAAAATGTTTTTTTAGTTTTCTATGTGCCAATGTGTTCAGAATGTTCTAAAACGTCGAAAAATACACTTTTTAAAAAATGTCTGCGTTCGTACGTGCGTGATTTGGTTTTTGCTACCTTTTTCAAAAAAAGTAAAAAAAGGCACCAAGTACACGCGCAATGTTGGGTGCTTTCCAGCAACGTACACAGGCGACACTGTGTAACACAGTGTACGACCTAGTGCTTTCCAACTACGACACAAGCCGACACAATCGTACACAGCTAAAATCTTGTGTTGCATGGATACCAATATAAAAATGTGATACAATTTTCTTTTCTACAGAGTGGTACTCCGGTAATCTGCGTGAAGATCCGAGAAGAGCGTTGTTCAAAAATTACGCACGTGTTACCCCGGCGAGACTGAAAGACTATTGTTCCAGTCTATTTCATTGGCATTTGAGCTCTCTGTACTTGCACTGATGTTTATTTTACTCTCCATTAAAAGACTATTCGCTACAACAGTATTCCATAATAACTACTGCTCGGGGGGTGGTAGAACCGTTCCCGGATTTGCAAAGGTTCTAAGAGAGTCGAGTTCAAAGGACCAGAGGAGGTGTGTTGCGTCTCCTCATTGCGAGTAAAGCGAAATAGCGACAAATAGAAAAGCGAGCGACTCACCGTATCGTTGCTCGGCGCCCTCCTGGGATGCCCTATCGGTCGATCTCGTCTGTCCTCTCGGCTGGCGAGTCCTCCGTGATAGCGGGAGGAGCGAGGCAGGCAGACAAGGGTTGCGCAAGCAAGCAAGCAGACAGAAAAGGGTTGAACAAGCAGGCAGGCAGACAGGCAAGCAGGCAAGAAACGGCGGTGTTATAGCGCGCACTCGTCGACGACTTCCGAGCGGCGATACGTCTCTACTTGACTTCATCCAAAAGACGAGTGAGTTGACTCGATCGTGTCCAAAACGTGAGTGCGTGCTCCGGCGCTCTCCGGCTCGCGCACCTGCGAAGTACGGCGCGAGCGAGTACCAGTTTTCCCGATAATTGGGAATGCCACCCGCGGGCGGGCAGCACGAGTCGGGTGAGTCGCGCGAAAATTGACAAAAGTATAGATCGCGATCTGCCAACGTTCCGCGCGAGTCGTCAAACGCGAATTTGAGGTTACCGACGGTAACATACTATACGTAATACTAACTTATTGACTAATACAACTATTAATGTGAGTGAATTAACTTATAACTAATATGTACTGTCACGTCTTTTCACGCCCGAGGCGCACGACGGATCAAAAGGGTTGGGGAGAGAAGGATGGTAGGCCTCTCCGACGATTCTCTCACACAGTCCGACGATGCAACGCGAAAGTATTATTGGGCCCCAGACGCGTAAACTCGCGTCCACTAATGTACGCTAGAATCAAGAAAACTCAAACAAAAAGAGAGACGCAAAACGTAATTAATTCGGCGTGCGAGAGATCGGCCAGCTCGACCTAACGGTGGTGGGCGGGGTGATAAAGGGCAGCGCGATATTTGGCGGGGTGACGCATAAATCAAGCACTCAGATAGTTAATAGTAACTCATAACAAGGTTTATTATAAATTGGTGGTATTGGGAAATAATCAATTTTGGAAGTACCGACTTATTGTATCGCGAAAGTCGGAAGCGAACTTGAGTCACATTATTAAAGAAATTAGACAAGTAGGTAAACTATGTTAGTTCTAAATTACTCTGTGTGCGTGCATGCGCGCGCGTGTGTGTGTGTGTGTGTGTGTGTGTGTGTGTGTGTGTGTGTGTGTGTGTGTGTGTGATAATCGACAGGATCTCGTTATCGTGAACCGTTTTCGGGGCGCCGCGGGAGAGGGGGTCCGCGTTTTCGCCGCGCCGCGAGGTCCGCGTGCAACGACCGCGTTGGTCCGCGCGACGTCTTCTCGTTCGCGTTATCTCCCCCTCATAGATGTTCTTTCGCGCCCCCGTCCCCCATTCGCGCGCGTCTTCACGGTCGCGGTCTCTCTCTCTCCATCGCTCGCGGTCTCTCTCTCGTTCCCGTTCGCGCGCGTCTTCTCGCTCCTGTCACCCATTATAGTTAGATCATTTTTATATTATTTTAAGTGATTTATTTATTGGAAATAAGAGGAAGAATATTTAATAATTTATACGAGACAGATGAGAAAACGTTTAATGATCGCGCGACGAGTGCGGCACGCACATTCTTATCGAGAGTTACCGCTCTGTAATTCTAAACCGCTGACGGTGGACAAGGGAACGGTAGACAGAAGGAAAGATAATTTTAGATACAGTGATATGCATTTTAATATACATTTATTTCTCAAAGTATTCCTATCAAAGCATACAATAATAGCACTAAAATAAAATTTTATAACATTTATGTACGTCTTTCTTCATTATAGTAACTATCAAAGAAACTTGCAAAAATTATAGTTTTATCGAACGCAAAATCATTAGCTGTAACAAATAATAAGTCAACGTTACTATTATGACTTTACAACTATCATGATTACTTATAAAGTACATTTATCATGCAAATTTCTGAAGATATTTTGCGGCAAATTTTCTTCACCTGAAACACATAAATGCAATAACACGATTAAGATAAGGATTCAATATTTTTTTATTAAAAAAGCGATTGTCTTACCAGTATTCCTCCTCCTCCTCCTCTATATCCTCCCCGAAGAGTCTTCGCAACGAGTACGAATCGAATTGATAGTCCTGCAGTTCTCTGTTTATACGTCTCTCCTCTCGCATCCACCGCCAGTAATCAATATTAATAAATCCTGGGATATGGTAGTCCATACGCAGCTGTAAGATAAACATTAAAAATATTACTTTTTCTTAAAACATGCGCACGCACGCACAAAGGAAAAAATTATACCCACGCAATCTCGGGGGATGCGGATCCGCACCCACAAGTCCTCCATCTGCACCTCGATCCTTAAAATGCGCCGCACCCATCGCGGCCACATCCACTAAACAAAAAAGAAAAAACATTAAAAACTCTATAATGTATGTCACTACACTTTTGTCGCACTTCGTACCAAGATGTTCCTTGGAAAAAATATTTCAATGTACTCCATTGTCACACACGCACTCAATCAAAAATTCACGCGGAATCTCGTCGAAGAAGCAGCTGTCGATCGTCGCTAAAGATGTTCGTTATACTGACCGCGCTCTAGCCCGAGCTCAATTTATAGGGCATTGAAAAATGAAGAAAGAGGGTTGTACGTGATTTATCTGTGACATATTATATTATCAAAACTAGCTATCATGAAAAATAATCTTCTACTTACCTTTGCATCATGCAGTCGCAGGTGGATACTCTGAACCGCTATCGAATAAGATGAGAAGCGAGGATGCGCGTGATTTATCTGCGGCGTATTATGTTATGCGAAAATAATCCTCGCGAGAAAAAAGACAGCTATCAAGGTTAATAAAACAAGCTTCACTAAAATAGTTAAAAATACTGCAGGCTATGTCTTTCACAAATGACATGTGCACACAGGACACAGATTACATGGCATAATTAGATATAATGGATCTCCACATGATGAACAGAAGAGACCGTCCATGAGTACATAAAGACGGGTGTCATGTTTTCGCTCAGCGTACAACATTGAGAACAGTCCGCTTATTCTCACCATACATGATACACAAAACTTTGCGTGCCCGGAAGTGAAATAAAAGTATGTGCAACACATCTTTTTCAAAGGATTCAACGTATTCACTTCAGCTTGGTTTAAAACTCTGAAAATTTCTTCCGTATCAGACCTTTCGCTGTCATAACATGAATCGTCTGACAATATTGCATCATCATCATCCATTTCTTCCTCTTCATTCACTTCAACGTCCATTTCTTCTTCTTCTGTTCATTCACTTCAACTTCCATTCTTTCTTCTCCTTCAAACTGCAATTCTTCGAAATCCATTTTATATACACTCTGTTCCACTCACGCGCTAAAATATAAACTTTGGAAAATATCCGAAGGGGTTCTTTTCCAATAAAATTCGCTGTTGAGAAACTCCCGGTTCGATCGGAGATCAGCGATTCCGATTTCGCGACGGATCAAATATCGCGCTACGTCGACTCTCCACAATTTCAATCTGCAACAATTTCTCATCCGCGGTTCGCTGATTTTCACGATTTTGAATTTACAATTGAGCACCGGTTTGCACAATTTTATGTACTCGTCGCTCATATCACGTTAAAAAGAAAAAATCGCGGTATTGCACTCACGCGCTAAAATATAAACTTTGGAAAATATCCGAAGGTTCTTTTCCAATTAAATTCGGTGTTGAGAAACTCCCGGTTCGATCGGAGATCGGCGATTCCCAATTCGCGACGGATCAAATATCGCGCTACGTCGACGTCCGACAAGTACAATCTGCTACAATTTCTCATCCGCGGTTCGCTGATTTTCACTATTTTGAATTTACTATTGAGCACCGGTTTGCACAATTTTATGTACTCGTCGCTCATGTCATGTGTTGTACTCGCGACTTTCGGTCCACGACTACTGAGCGTACCCTCAAATTCATCCTTCTATATCTCACTATTGTCACATCGTTTGTTTAACATATCTAATTTCACAATGATCTCAGCATCCGTACGGATGCGCCTTGCGAAAAATCTACGATGTACAGTTTTGCACGTGTGCAATGAAGTCACCGCGAGACACGTATGTTCATGAAAACGATATCGCAACATTAACTTTCAATGGTTTAATCTGTATAACTGCTATTGAACCGCTATCAAACTTCTTTAAAACATCTTTAAAAACAACTTTAAAAACAGCTATCAAACAACTAAAAACATCTTTAGAAACAACTAAAAACAACTAAAAACATCTTTAAAAACAACTAAAAACAACAAAAAACATCTTTAAAAACAACTAAAAACAACTAAAACAGCTTTAAAAACATCTATCAAACAACTATCAAACAACTAAAAACATCTTTAGAAACAACTAAAAACAACTAAAAACAACAAAAAACATCTTTAAAACAACTAAAAACAACTATCAAACAACTAAAAACAGCTAAAAACAACTAAAAACAACTAAAAACATCTTTAGAAACAACTAAAAACAACTAAAAACAACTAAAAACAACAAAAAACATCTTTAAAAACAACTAAAAGCAACTATCAAACAACTAAAAACAACTAAAAACAACTAAAAACAACAAAAAACATCTTTAGAAACAACTAAAAACAACAAAAAACATCTTTAAAAACAACTAAAAACAACTATCAAACAACTAAAAACAGCTTTTGAACAGCTAAAACAGCTTTTGAATAGCTTTTAAACAACTGAAACATCTATATTATATTACAAACTATGTGGGAAAAGGAAATAAAACATTTTATATATACATATATAGTTTATTTAAAAAAAAATCATAATTTTTTCTGGTGTCGCGACCACCAGTTACATATTTTTAATACATTTTGTAATGCGCAATTCTTAACATGTTTTTCACATCTTATAGTATTAGTAACATCTAGATTATTTAAAGATTCGATATCTTCGTAATCGGCATCCAAAGTCTCAATGTTTAGATTTTTTCTAGCTTTATTCTCAAGTAAATCCACCAGCCATTCTCGTTTCTGGCATCCCTTGACGTACACAAGAGTCGACGTCTCGTCACCCTCTCCAAGCACGGCCGATGTAATTAAATGTTTCGCCATGCTGTATGGCACGTTTCCATCCTCCCATCGTAGTCCATGGTGATTTGCAATCAACCAAGAAGCGCATGATTTGTCGGATTTCGTGAGGAGACTCCATGGCATGGGACATGTAAAAATGTAATGTGCCAAACGGTCCCGTTTCTCAGAACCGCCACCTCCTTTACGACAATTTCATCCCGACGGTGAAGCCTTGCAGATCGACAAACGTGGTACGATCATGACGAAACGACGGAGCAATCTGTATCTTATCGCGGTACATCAGTGCTTCTTATATCGCAATACCCGCTGATATTGCAATTTACATGATTTTGCG